>NC_142805.1:33581221-33881221 GCF_049724085.1 Artemia sp. Qi Xiang Cuo
AACTATGTTGAACAAAATGGCTATTTTAAAATTTCGATTTGATGTGTTTGGGGAAAAGGTGGGCATGAGAGGGGGTTAGTTACCCTCCAATCACTTTCGACTATTAAAAAGGGCACCCGCTCTTTGAATTTCCATTCAAATGCGCCCTTTTAAAGTTTCTACGACAAAGCTTTCAATAAAAAGCTTATAAGCCCCCAGGGCATAACTTATAAACCTTGCCCTGAAGACTGTGGAGGGAATGTCCGGCTCAAAGACATACTTTCCAGAACTTTCAACCGCTTTGAACAAAATGGCTATCTAAAAATTTTGATTGGATGTGTTTCGGGGAAAGGTCGGCTTGAAAGGGGGGTTAGTTGCCCTTCAATCACTTTTGTCTATTAAAAAGGCAGTAGCCCTTTGAATTTCCAATCGAAGGAGCCCTTTTTCAAGTTTCTACGACAAAGCTTTCAATAAAAGTCTTACATGCCCCAAGGGCCTAACTTACAACCCTTACCCTGAGGGCTGTAGGGGGAGTGTCATCCTCAAAAATATTATTTACGGACCTCTCAACCACTTTGAACAAAATGACTATCTCAAAATTTTTATTGGATGTATTTGGGGAAAAGGTGGGCGTGAGAGAAAGGTTAGTTGCTTTCCAATCACTTTTGAGTATTAAAAAGGGCACTAGCCATTTCAATTTCCAATCAAATGAGCCCTTTTTGAAGTTTCTACGACAACGCTCTCTATAAAAACCTTATATTCCCCCAGGGCATAACTTACAACCCTTGCCCCGAGGACTCTGGGGGGGGGGGGTTGTCATCCTCAAAGACCTAATTTCCAGAACTTTCAACTACGTTGAACAAAATGGCCATCTTAAAATTTTGATTGTATGTGTTTGGGGAAAAGGTGGGCGTGAGAGGTGGGTTAGTTGCAGTCCAATCACTTGCAACTATTAAAAAGGGGACTAGCCCTTTGGCTTTCCAATCAAATGAGCCCTTTTTGAAGTTTCTACGACAAAGACTTCTATAAAAAACTTGTATGCTCCCAGGGTATAACTTACAACCCGTGCCCTGTGGGCTGTGGAGGGAATGTCCTCCTAAAAAACATAATTTCTACCTGGAAATCAACTACGCTGAACAAAATGGCTATCTCAAAATTTTGATTGGATGCTTTTGGGAAAATTGTTGGGCTTAGAAGGGGTGTTAGTCGCCTTCCAATCACTTTCGGCTATTAAAAAGGGTACAAGTCCTTCCAATTTCCAATCGAAAGAGCCATTTTTGAAGTTTCTACGACAACTCCTTCGATACGAAGTGGCCTGGTCTAAGACCAAGAAACCAACAAATAAATAATACATTGTGCCTACATCGTTCTTTACTTAGGCAGCGCTATTGCGCTGCCTATGATTTCTGTTCGTTTTGGGTTTCATTTATTTATCGATGCTGATTTGTGTTAGTTTCACGCTTGGTAGATCATTTGATTTTATTTTTGCTCATTTTTGGTTAAACGGAGTTCTTTACTTTTCTTTGAAAAACTTATTTTTTGGAAAAAAACATAGTCTTTTCAGGGAAAAAGAAAATAATAAATTAAATCTTTTCGTTTTCTTTAAGACTCTATAGTTTGGCCTGCTATTTGTATGCTGGAGAAAAATTTTCAGCAATGTTTAACAACATACACCCTTTTAAAAATCTGGAAACAAATAGTAGTGTTTAATTTAGTTTCATGCCTCCTCTAGTTGACCTGAACTAGAAAATTTGATACCATTCGCAAAAAATCTGTTTACTTTTATTAATAGCTTGGATACACTTACGCTATTTTGATTTGGTTAGATTTTAAAAGCAGGAGTAGCCTCGAAAGTTTGAACATAATGCCCTCAGTCGTTCTTGGGATACTGCTGAGATAGTCCAGTAAATCTACGAAACTCTTGGACAAAATTGCAATATATAATATTTTTACACTGTCTTGTAGAGAAAAAAATTATGTACAATATATCAAAATTCCCTAAAAATCCCCTTGGCGGAAGAGGGTAAAAAACAGGAGAAAGGGGTAAAATTGGAAAAATTCAGGGGCAGATTTATTGTGCACTCGAATTTCACGTCTGCTCTCCTTCTGCGCGGAGAACTCGAAAAAAGAAAGTTATATTATTTTATCGCTGAACTTGGTTTGATTTCCCCCTTTAGCAGGGGAGGGGGAGGGGGAAAATAGTTTCCTCGAGAGTTGTGCGATATGGCTGGTCAAAATGTTGCCTCCAAGGTTTTTTGACTCGATGATTTCAAAAAACATGGTATAAGATTCGTATCTTGCTTTTCTGCAGTGTTTTCACCGTAGGGGAGACAATGCATCGGGTCTTCGGAATACGGGGGCAGACTAACTTTTACTGTATAATAGAAACATAAGACAAAACTAAATGTAAAAAATGAAACAAATCAGATAACTTTGGTAATCAGAGCAAAATATAGTTACGGTTTTGACTGAACTAAAAAGGATAAGATCAAGGATTTGTATTAAACATCCTCTTCTTCATCGTTATCGACAAAAACATCCTAATTGGAATACGCAATCCCTTGGCAGTCTTCGCAAGCAAGTGTGCAAGGCAATCCATTTTTTTGGCAACTACAGCGTGAACTGTCACAGTTGGAACGAATTCAGCTGTAACGAATCACATTTAGGAGATGAGGCGGAGTAGGTCCGATGGCTGTCATGATCGAAGTGAGGCGTCCGTCATGTAATCACAAACCCCAGTCTTTTGGGTCATGCAGTATGACGCCATTCCACTACCTGATAGTAGGCTCTGTAAGAATGAAATTTCACAGCCGATGGAGTTGGTGAAAGTCTCTCTGGGTTCACAACAGTTGATGTCTTTGAGCTGTTCAGTTTTTTAAGAAAAAACCTGTACCTAGCTCTTCTCAGACACTCTCCTTTCTTAGCCTTGTAGAAACACAGCAAAATATTTTCACTGGCTTTCTGGACCTCTTCCTTCGTAGAACGCGGATTAAGGAATATTTCATATTTATTCCTAAATTCTTGATGGCTTTTTGGGAATGTCAGGACAGCCTGCTTTCCTATCCCAAACAAACGGGACGTCGTGTCGCAACCAAGAAAAGCATGGTCAACAAGAATAGAGTGACAAACCTGTTTCAACCGTATTTTGATAAAGTTGATGTGGTAATATTCAGTTGACAGCGCTCTTGACTTGGTACTTGGTTTCGAAGTAGAGATCCCTGGCTTCCGGAGACAGGTGATGGAGGAGAATGATCAATGAATCAGTGTCGTTTCCGACTACTGCGGTTACCCCTCCCTTGGCCGCGTTAACACCTATTAATGCAATCAGAATGTCCGCATCTTTCTGCATGAAGAACAGTGAGGCCGGCTTGGATAAGCTTCTTACTAATAGCTTGAATAATGTTCTGCTCATTGTTGGGATTCCAAAATAAGTCCTCCTTCTTCTTTTGCAACTTCAAACTCAGTGTGAAAGCTAGGTGACACCTGAAGTGTAACCATCAAAGACGACGAAAGCATTTGAATACTTTTGTGTCACAAATGAAACGTAACTGTTACAAATCTGTTCAAAAATGTTTCCTGTTTTCTATAAAATATGCGGTAGCGGCCATCCACCATCGATCACGTATTTTTCCAGCTCTTTTGATAGGACGTTCACAGGTTGTGCCTTTGCTAACTTTGAAATAGCTTTCTCTAGCTCCGCTTCATCTGGCTGCCGCGTTAGGCTTGACGATTTGAAAAGCTGGAGAGCAGTAGAATAGCTGGAGAGTTCGAATTTGAGTGTTTCTTCCATATCCCCTCCGGCTTTAGTTGCCGCTGCTGCAAGACGTCAGAACAGAAGACTTGTGTCAATTTATATGTCTTCACCGTCAGCTTCGGAAATGTTGCCTTGATAGGCAATCATTATCACTTTACTTTTGCGCTTGAAGATGTAGCGATCGGTATCGGCGTCGGCCATCGACTTCAGAATTTCTTTTTCTATCGCCTCTGCTACATCCGCGTTGACATCTCTTGCAGCTTTCATACCATTTGATATATTGCGCAATTGACTGCAGTTGTCGCACGGACAGGACTGCGTATAAAGGCTATTAAATCCTATACGTCCTTTCTATCTTTTTTTATGCGAGCTGGTCTTGCAGAAACGTTCTGGTCAGATGACACGTACTCAACGCCGGTGAGTGACTGCATAAGCTCATTAATTTCAGCTCCCACTGGCATTGACATTGTCCAGATCAACCTTTGCGTCGCACTCATTCCATTTCTTCTCGTGAGTCCCGTGCTTGTTTTCAGAGATCTCATCAGTACTTACTCAATTACTAAGTCGGTAGAGAGCCCAGCCCAAAATCTATCGCTTCTTCGAATGAGAAACATCCCATCTGCAACGTCTTTATGCAGCTTCTGGTTGCTTTCTTTCAGCTAGTATTCTCACCGATTTCGTATACACGTTGTGGCCTACAGCTGCAAAGTAAGTGAGCATCTCAAAGAGTGCTTGAAGATACTGCATCCAGTTTCTGGTCTGTTCTGCCCTGATGGGTTTCTGAAGCAATCCAAACATTTCTGAATGCTGAAGCCACATTTTTGCCGTCTTGTTGTTCTGCAGCGTGTCTTGAAACTCCCTCATTCGCGTTTGGATTCGACGCACTACGTGTGCTTTGGATGCGTCTTCAAGGGTTACTTCCTCATTCAGTAGAGCAATACATATTGCCGAAGCTTCTGCAAAGTCTGAATGACTCGCACGTATGTCATCTGTGCAGTTGAAACCATACGATTTGCAAATGAGAATGATCTGCAATGCTGAATCTATAAACTCGAGCGCTCTCATGGCTCTTGAAACAGCCTTACGGCTAAAGATATGCTTAATGGTGTTACCGGCATATAAGCATTCGAGTACTTCTTTTATTCCTGTTTCCGTCATCAAGTGCCCGGTCGTTCCAAGAAAGCTCATACGGCAATAGAGACCACCGATCATTGGAACTGCTGTCTTGATACGACAATCAGAAGGCTTAGCGTGAATGATGTTCACTGCTTTCATGGACACAGGTTGGTCGAAAGTCACAACAGGCACCATTCCGTGCTGGCGTGGTTTATTAAAGATAAAACGTAATGTCGTGTATACACAAGAAAGATAGGAGGGATTATAGTCAATCATAGGCAGAAAAACAATCGACGAAGCGCCTTTGTATGACCCATAGTTAATTGCTTGCATAAATCCACTCCATCTGGCCCCTTTCGTGTCATTTATCCAGCTTGCATGCTAAAAGTAGGTCAATGCCATCGATCTTGTCGTCGAAGGTGATGGTTGGCATGGGTTTGTACACAAGACTGTTCTCCTGTTAGCTTCTGTTATAGAAGAAGAAAGGCACTCGTCCAACCTGCTGGAGTACTTCAAGGTTTACAATTGCTTTTGGGAATATAATTAGAAATTTGGGTAGCCTTGGTGTGGCAGCAGCTAGCATGTCCATCCAATAAAAAAGTACCTTTTCCGTCGATAGTGCAAATATTTTGGTCGACATTGTCGCCAATGAACTGGATGAAAGTTTTAGAAGTCATCCCTGGAAATTCTTTACCATGAGTTACTGCGGCAGAACGCTTGAATCGAAGCACTTCAGAGTAAGAAGTAGAAAAACCTAGCCTATTCATCTGGTCGATGAGAAAACGTGAACCGGATTGCTGGTGTTGCTGTACTCCAAGGTATCATAGGCAGCGCGCTAGCGCTGCCTAAGTAAAGAACGATGTGGGCACAATTGGTTTTTTTCTCCACCCGGGCACTTCGTATCGAAGGAGTTGTCGTAGAAACTTCGAAAAGGACTCATTCGATTCTAAATTGGAGTGGCTAATGTCGTTTTTAACGGTCAAAAATGATTGGAGGGCAACTAGCCCCCCCCACGTCTCGCCATCCTCCAAACACAGCACAAGAAAATTTTGAGATAGCCATTTTGTTCAGCGTAGTTGATTTCCAGATAGAAAATATGTCTTTTAGGAGGACACTCCCCCACAACCCTCAGGGCAAGGGTTTTAACTTATGTCCTGGGGGCATAAAGGTTTTTATAGAAGACGTTGTCTTAGAAACTTCAAAACAGGCTAATTGGACTGGAAATTTGATAGGATAGTACCCTTTTTAAAAGTTAAAAATTATTGGAGGGCAACTAGCCCCCCTCACCCCGCCCATCCAACCCACCCCCCCCTAACCTACCAATGTTTTGTTCGGCATTTTGTTACGCGTGGTTGATTTCCAGATGGAAAATATGTTTTTGAGGAGGACACTCCCCCACAACCCTCAGGGCAAGGGTTTTAAGTTATGCCCTGGGGGCATTTAAGGTTTTTATAGAAGGTGTTGTCGTAGAAACTTCAAAACAGGTTCATTCAATTGGAAATTCGATGAACTATTAAATTTTTAACTATTTGACACGGATTGGTGGGCACTTAGCCTCCCCCCCCCCACGCCCATCCGTTCTCCAACTCAATCAAATCAAAACTTTGGGATAGTCATGGTATTCATAGTAGCTTATGTTCAGCGAGCATTTATATTTTTGAGGAAGATACTCCCCAAAGACACTCGGGGTACAGATGTAAAGCTATGGCCTTAGGGCATATTTTTTATAGAAGGCGTTGCCGTAGAAACTTCCAAACAGGCTCATTCGATCGGAAATTCAAAGGGCTAGTGCCCTTTTCAATAGTCGAAAGTGATTGGAGGGCAGCTAGCCTCCCCCCACGCCGATCATTCCCCCGAACACATCCAATCAAAATTTTGAGATAGCCATTTTGTTAAACGTAGTTTTAAGTTCTGGAAATTAGGTCTTTGAGGATGACAACCTCCTCACAGCCCTCAGGACAAGGGTTAAAAGTTATGCCCTGGGGACATATAAAGTTTTTATAGAACGCGTTGTCGTAGAAAGTTCAAAAAGGTTCATTTGTTTAGAAATTGAAATGGCTTGTGCCCTTTTTAATAGTCGAAAGTAATTGGAAGGTAACTAACACCCCTTCCACGGCCACCATTTCCCTAAACACATCCAATCAAAATTTTGAGATAGCCATTTTTTCCCACGCAGTTAAAGTTCAGGAAATTATACCTTTGAGCAGGACACTCCCCCCACAGTCTTCAGAGCCAGGGTTTTAAGTTATGCCCTAGGGGCATATAAGTTTCCATTGAAATCTTTGTCGTAGAATCTTGAAAAAGGGCTCATTCGATTGGAAATTTAAAGGGCTAGTGCCCTTTTTCATAGTCGAAATTGATTTGAGGGCAACTAGCCCCCTCGCTCGCTCACCGTTTCCCCAAACACATCCAATCAAAATTTTTAGATAGCCATTTTATTCAGTGTTTTGGATTTCCAGATATAAATTATGTTTTTGAGGAGGACACTCCTCCACCGCCCTCAGGGCAAGGGCTGTAAGTTATGGCCTGGGGGCATATAAGGGTTTTACTGAACGCGTCGTCGTAAAAACTTCAAAAATGACTCATTCGATTGAAAATTGAAATGGCTAGTGCCCTTTTTAATAGTCGAAAGTGATTGGAAGGCAACTAACATCCCTTCCACGCCCACCATTTCCCCAATCATATCCGATCAAAATTTCTTGATAGCCATTTTGTTCCACGAAGTTTAAAGTTCAGGAAATTATACCTTTGAGCAGGACACTCTCCCCATAGTCTTCAGGGCAAGAGTTATAAGTTATGCCCTGGGGGCATATAAGGTTTTTATTGAAATGGGCAACTAACCCCCCTCTCGGGCCCACCATTTCCCCAAACACATCCAATCAAAATTTTGAGATATCTTTTTTGTTCAACGTAGTCGAAAGTTCTGGAAATTAGATCTTTTAGGATAAAAACCCCATCAGAGCTTTCAGTGGAAGGGTTGTAATTTGTGCCCTGGGGGCATATCAGGTTTATATGGAAAGTTGTTGTAGAAATTTCAAAAGGGGCTCATTTGATTTGGAATTGAAATTGCCCTTTTTAATAGTGGAATGTGAGTGGAGAATAATTAACGCTCCTTCTCACGCCCACCATTTTCCCAAACACATTCAATCAAAGTTTAGAGATAGCCATTTTGTTCCACGTTGTTGAATGTTCTGAAAATTATGATTTTAGGGATGACAAACCCCCGACAGTCCCCATGGCAAAGGTTGTGAGTTGTGCTCAGGGGGTATAAAAGGTTCTAAACGGTAGAGTTATCGTAAAAACTTCAAAAGGGGCTCATTCAATTGGAAATTGAGAGGGATAGTGCCCTTTTCAATAGTTGAAAGTGATTGGAGGGTAACTAACCACTCTCTCACGCCCACCATTCCCCCAAACACATTCAATCAAAATTTTCTGATAGCCATTTTGTTTAACGTATTATACATTTCTGGAAATTTTGGTCTGTGTGGATGACAACCCCCCCCCATCCAGTCCTCAGGGCGAGGGTTGTAAGTTATCCCCTGGGGGCCTATAAGGTTTTTATTGAAAGTGTTGTCGTAGAAACTTCAAAAGGGTTCATTTGATTGGAAATTGAAAGGGCTAGTGCCTTTTTTAATAGTTGAAAGTGATTAAAGAAAGACTAACGCCCCTCTGACGCCCATTATTTTCCCAGACACATCCAATCAAAACTTTGAGCTGGCCATTTTGTGTAACGTAGTTGAAAGTTCTGTAAATTAGGTCTTAGAGGATGACAACCACCCTCACAGCCTTTAGGGTAAGAGTCGTAATTTATGCTCTTGGGCCATATTAGGTGTTTATAGGGAGTGTTGTCGTAGAAACTTGAAAAAGGCTCATTTGATTGGAATTCGAAAGATCTAGTGCCCTTTTTAATAGCTTAAAATTTTTATAGTAAAGATCGATGTGGATATAATGTATTATTTTTTGTTGTTGTTGTTGTTAGTAGTAATCAATGTTATACTTTGCTTGCCTGTATAGCAATCTCCATGTTATTTGCTTGCCTGTATAGGACCATGTTATTTGCTTCCCTGTATAGGAATTCCACATTCCATGGCACCTTTCCATGGTTGATTACCAGACTGATTATTGCTATTGTTGTCAATTGAATATGGAATTATACAAAACCTACCAGACAGGTTTCTGGGCCAACCAGACAGGTTTCTGGGCCAACTCTAAGTTTCTGGGCCTTTACGTTCCATGGAACCTTTCCATGGCAGATTACCAGACTGGTTATTTGACAGTGTGAAAACCCCATACCTTTGACACTGTATTTACGCGTGAACATTTTAAAAAGCTAATCTGTCTTGGAAATAGTTTGATGTGTTCGGGGAAATTACGTTCCTTGGCGTTTGATTGACATTTGCAAAAAAGGGGTAATTAGTGATAGGATAATTTTTTAACATGAAATCTCTGAATAAAATATTTTTGGAGCATGTACTTGACGATGGAGAAAAAGGGTTAAGGTGATTAGCAATTACGAGCGGGGATTCCCCACCTGTTCCTAAACATTGCAAAAAAGATAGTAGTATGATTTGCGAATTTGATCCTATTAAGGTGGAGAAAAAAGAAAAGGGTTTAGCATTTGCAAATACTTCAATGTGTTGTCAATTTAAAATAGTTTAGAAATAAGAAAAAATTAACAAGAAATGGCTGAAAAGTGTTTTGGGGGAGATGGGGTGATTGTTTACTGTATAATACACATGTGATGTTTGAACAGTGTTGTCAATTTAAAATAGTTTAACGTTCCCTTCGCTCCCCCATTTCTGAGGGTAGGGGGGGGGGATAACTGGTGGCGGGAAAACCAAAAATGCAATTAATCGAAAATAAATGGGCCATTCCTTAAGGGGAAGGCTCTGAGAACCTTCGTTCCCCCAAGTCTGAGGACAGGGGAGGGAGGGTCCAGCGTGGAGGGAAAACAAAAATGCTCAGACTTGAAGATAATTTCCATTCATCTTAGTTTTTAACGATGCTCCTTATTTCTAGTTTAAAATGCTTATTTTTTAATTTAATTGGGAATGAAAAGTCAAACTCTAACATAAAGAACAAGGTATTTTGGAGGGGGTATCTGATGAAATAATTTAGGTCGTATGATCTATTTAACTTATTTTTTAAATTCAATAGTTTTTCAGTAAGGACACTCGATATCCTAAAAGTGTCTGATTAAAACTTTTACCTTGAGCATCGATGTTGTTAGCAGAATTTCAAAAAGGATCGTTTATGAGGGTTGGCGTATCTGATGAAATAATTTAGCTCGTATGATCAATTTCATTTATTTTTTAATTCAGTAGTTTTTCAGTAAGGACACTCGATATCCTAAAAGTGTTTGATTCAAACTTTTACCTTGAGCATCTATGCTGTTAGCAGACTTTCAAAAAAGGATCGTTTATGAGTGCTGGCGTATCTGATGAAATAATTTAGGTTGTATGATCAATTTAATTTATTTTTTAATTCAGTAGTTTTTAAGTAAGGACACTCGATATCCTAAAAGTGTTTGATTCAAACTTTTACCTTGAGAATCGATGTTGTTAGCAGAATTTCAAAAAGGATCGTTTATGAGTGCTGACGTATCTGATGAAATAATTTAGGTCGTATGATCAATTTAATTTATTTTTTAATTCAGTGGTTTTTTCAGTAAGGACACTCGATATCCTAAAAGTGTTTGATTCAAACTTTTACCTTGAGAATCGATGTTGTTGGGTCCCAGTCCACCAGCCTGAATTGTGGAAATCCACTAGCTCAGTATTGGGGTCTTATTCCACCAGCCTGAATGGTGGAAATCCACTAGCTCAGTATTGGGGTCTCAGTCCACCAGCCCGAATGGTGG
This sequence comes from Artemia sp. Qi Xiang Cuo, assembly GCF_049724085.1. Classification (NCBI taxonomy): domain Eukaryota; kingdom Metazoa; phylum Arthropoda; class Branchiopoda; order Anostraca; family Artemiidae; genus Artemia; species Artemia sp. Qi Xiang Cuo. Next base: position 33,591,931 of record NC_142805.1, read on the forward strand.
AAATCCACTAGCTCAGTATTGGGGTCTTAGTCCACCAGCCTGAATGGTGGAAATTCACTAGCTCAGAATTGGGGTCTTAGTCCACCAGCCTGAATGGTTGAAATTCACTAGCTCAGAATTGGGGTCTTAGTCAGTGTTCAGATTGGAGCGTTGGGGTCCGACTATATGGGCTTTATGTGTCAAGATCTGAATGCTAAGCGATGGACATGAGCTCGATTGGGACCCCATTGTGAAAATGGAAAACAAAAAACAAAAATATATTGTTGGTATGTGTGTAGAGCATGGCATGGTTACCGCTAGGGCGGTAACCTCCTTAAAAGGATCAAACCTCCTTAATAGGATCAAACTTTTTTTCTCCATCTTAGTAGGATCAAATTCGGAAATCATACTACTATCTTTTTTGCAATGTTTAGGAACAGGTGGGGAATCCCCACTCGTAATTGCTAATCACCTTAACCCTTTTTCTCCATCGTCAAGTACATGCTCCAAAAATATTTTATTCAGAGATTTCATGTTAAAAAATTATCCTATTACTAATCACCCCTTTTTTCCAAATGTCAATCAAACGCCAAGGAACGTAATTTCCCCGAACACATCAAACTGTTTCCAAGGCAGATTATCTTTTTAAAATGTTCACGCGTAAATACAGTGTCAAAGGTATGGGGTTTTCACACTGTCAAATAACTAGTCTGGTAATCTGCCATGGAAAGCTTCCAGGGAACGTAAAGGCCCAGAAACTTAGAGTTGGCCCAGAAACCTGTCTGGTTGACCAAGAAAGCTGTCTGGTAGGTTTTGTACAATTCCATATTCAATTGACAACAATAGCAATAATCAGTCTGGTAATCAACCATGGAAAGGTGCCATGGAATGTGGAATTCCTATACAGGCAAGCAAATAACATGGTCCTATACAGGCAAGCAAATAACATGGAGATTGCTATACAGGCAAGCAAAGTATAACATTGATTACTACTAACAACAACAACAACAAAATAATACATTATATCCACATCGATCTTTACTATAAAAATGTCAAGCCTTCCAATTACTTTCGACTATTAAAAAGGGCACTAGATCTTTCGAATTCCAATCAAATGAGCCTTTTTCGAGTTTCTACGACAACACTTCCTATAAACACCTTATATGGCCCCAGGGCATAAATTATAACTCTTGCCCTAAGGGCTGTGAGGGTGGTTGTCATCCTCTAAGACCTAGTTTCCAGAACTTTCAACTACGTTACACAAAATGGATATCTCAAAATTTTGACTGGATGTGTGTGGGAAAATGGTGGGTGTGAGAGTGGCGTTAGTCTTTCTCCAGTCTTTCAACTATTAAAGAGGGCACTAGCCCTTTCAATTTCCAATCAAATGATCCCTTTTGAATTTTATACGAAAACGCTTTAAATAAAAACCTTATAGGCCCCCCGGGTATAACTTACAACCCTCGCCCTGAGGACTGGATGGGGGGGGGGGGGTTGTCATCCACACAGACCAAACTTTCCAGAACTGTCTACTACGTTAAACAAAATGGCTATCTGAAAATTTTGATTGAATGTGTTTGGGGGAATGGTGGGCGTGAGAGAGTGGTTAGTTACCCTCCAATCACTTTCAACTATTGAAAAGGGCACTATCCCTCTCAATTTCCAATTGAATGAGCCCCTTTTGAAGTTTTTATGACAACTCTATCATTAAAAACCTTATACGCCCCCTGGGCATAACTTACAACCTTTGCCATGGGGACTCTTGGGGGTTTGTCATCCTCAAATACATAATTTCTAGAACTCTCAACTATGTTGAACAAAATGGCTATCTATAAACTTTCATTGGATCTGTTTGGGGAAATGGAGGGCGTGAGAGGGGGGTTAATTACTCTCCACTCAATTTCGACAATTAAAAAGGGCAATTTCAATTTCCAATCAAATGAGCCCCTTTTGAAATTTCTACATCAACTTTCCATATAAACCTTATATGCCCCCAGGGCATAAATTAAAACCCTTCCACTGAAAGCTCTGATGGGGTTTTTATCCTAAAAGACCTAATTTCCAGAACCTTCGACTACGTTGAACAAAAAAGATATCTCAAAATTTTGATTGGATGTGTTTGGGGAAATGGTGAGCGTGAGAGGGGGGATAGTTGCCCATTTCCATAAAAACCTTATATGTCCCCAGGGTATAAACTATAACTCTTGCCCGGAAGACTATGGGGAGAGTGTCCTGCTCAAAGGTATAATTTACTGAACTTTAACTTCGTGGAACAAAATGGCTATCAAGAAATTTTGATCGGATATTATTGGGGAAATGGTGGGCGTGGAAGGGATGTTTGTTGCCTTCCAATCACTTTCGACTATTAAAAAGGGCACTCGCCATTTCAATTTCCAATCGAATGAGTCATTTTTGAAGTTTTTACGACGACGCGTTCAGTAAAAGCCTTATATGCCCCCAGGGCATAACTTACAGCCCTTGCCCTGAGGGCGGTGAGGGAGTGTTCTCCTCAAAAACATAATTTATATCTGGAAATCCAAAACACTGAATAAAATGGCTATCTAAAAATTTTGATTGCATGTGTGTGGGGAAACGGTGAGCGAGCGAGGGGGCTAGTTGCCCTCAAATCAATTTCGACTATTAAAAAGGGCACTAGACCTTTGAATTTTCAATCGAATGAGCGCTTTTTCAAGTTTCTACGACAAAGATTTCGATAGAAACTTATACGCCCCCAGGGCATAACTTATAACCCTTTCTCTGAAGACTGTGGAGGGATTGTCCTGCTAAAAGGTATAATTTCCTGAACTTTAACTGCGTGGGAAAAAATGGCTATCTCAAAATTTTGATTGGATGTGTTTAGGTAAATGGTGGCCGTGGAAGGGGTGTTAGTTACCTTCCAATTACTTTCGACTATTAAAAACGGCACAAGCCATTCCAATTTCTAAACAAATGAACCTTTTTGAACTTTCTACGACAATGCGTTCTATAAAAACTTTATATGTCCCCAGGGCATAACTTTTTACCCTTATCCTGAGGGCTTTGTGGAGGTTGTCATCCTCAAAGACCTAATTTTCAAAACTTAAAACTACGTTGAACAAAATGGCTATCTCAAAATTTTGATTGGATGTGTTCGGGGGACTGATGGGCGTGGGGGGGGGATAGTTGCCCTCCAATCACTTTCGACTATTAAAAAGGGTACTAGCCCTTTGAATTTTCGATCGAATGAGACTGTTTGGAAGTTTCTACGGCAACGCCTTCTATAAAAACCAAACTTTATATGCCCCCAGGGCATAACTTAAAACCCTTGCCCTGAGGGTTGTGGGGGAGTGTCCTCCTCAAAAACATATTTTCTATCTGGAAATCAACTACGCTGAACAAAATGGCTATCTCAAAATTTTGATTTAATTCAGTAGTTTTTCAGTAAGGACACTCGACATCCTAAAAGTGTTTGATTCAAACTTTTACCTTGAGCATCTATGTTGTTAGCAGAATTTCAAAAAGGATCGTTTGTGAGTGCTGGCGTATCTGATGAAATAATTTAGGTCGTATGATCAATTTAATTTATTTTTTAATTCAGTAGTTTTTTTTCAGTAAGGACACTCGATATCCTAAAAGTGTTTGATTCAAACTTTTACCTTGAGAATCGCTGTTGTTGGGTCCCATACCACTAGCCTGAATTGTGAAAATCCCCTAGCTCAGTTTTGGGGTCTTAGTCCACCAGTCAGAATGATCGAAATCCACTCGGTCCGGAGTCTGGTCTGAGTCCTAAATCATGAATGGTGGAATTCCCTAGCTCAATAGGGAGTTCGCAGTCGACCCGACGGAATGGTGGAAATTCACTAGCTCAGAATTGGGGTCTTAGTCCACCAGCATGTCATGTGGAACTTCACTAGCTGAAACGTGGGGTCTTCGTCAGTGTCCAGATTGGAGCGTGGGAGTACGACTATCTGGGCTTTATATGTCAAGATCTGAATGCTAAGCGATGGACATGAGCTCGATTGGGACCCCATTGTGAAAATGGAAAACAAAAAACAAAAATATATTGTTGGTATGTGTGTAAAGCATGGCATGGTTACCGCTAGGGCAACAGTCTAACCGTTGACGGTTTTAGGTATCCGTGAATAAGTTCTAAGGCTAGAGTGGAAGTTGAGACAAATTTTTGGAGGTGCCCACCTCACCTGCCCAGAGTCTCAGGCAAGTGACCCTAAATTTGAAAAAGTGGAAATTGGCTAAGATTTTCTAAACTGAGCTGAGACAATGAGTAGATACTATTGGGAAAGTGATTGGAGACCCTGAGTATCCGCGAAAAAGTGCTAAATTGAGAGAGGAATTTGGGACAATATTTGGGGGCGCCCACCCGCCCAAAGTCTCCGGCAGGTGACCCAAAAATTTAAAAAACACACAGAGACGACAGACACAAAGAGACGAATCACACACAGAGAGGACAAACACACAGAAACGACACATAGAGACGGCACATGCACAGAGACGATACACACACACACATAGTCAACACACACAGAGAGACGAGACAAACACACAGAAATGACAAACACACATAGAGACGACACACACAAAGAGACGTCACACACACACACAGATACGAAACACACATAGAGATGACATACACATAGAGACAACACACACACACAGAGACAACATCCACACATAGACGACACACACAGAGACGACATACTCAAAGTGACGACTGACACAGAGAGACGACACACACACACAGACGACAAACACACAGAGACGACACACATAGAGAGACGGCACACACACAGAGACGATACACTCACAGTGACGACTTACACAGAGAGACGACACACACACAGAGACGACAAAAACACAGATACGAAACTCATAGAGAGACGAGACTCACAAAGAGACGAAAAACACACAGAGACAACACACACACACAGATACCACACACACACAGAGACGACACACGCACAGAGAGGACAAACACACAGAAACGACATACACACACAGAGATGACGCACACAGAGAGACAACACAGACATAGAGATGACAGACACACAGATACGAAACACCCACATAAACGACACATGCACAGAGACTACACACACACACACAGAGTCAACTCACACACAGAGAGGACAAACACACAGAGACGACAGACACAAAGAGAAGAATCACACACAGAGAGGACAAACACACAAAAACGACACATAGAGACGACACAAGCACAGAGACGATACACACACAGAGTCAACACACACAGAGAGACGAGACACACACACAGAAATCACAAACACACATAGAGACGACACAAACAAAGAGACGACAAACACACAGAGACCACACATAAATATACACACACACACACCCACACGCGCACTCAAACACTCACTCTAACGCCCACACAAAAAAAAAAAATCAAAAACACAAAGTGACAAAATCCCACTCCAAAAAAACAAAAAGATAACTAAAAAAAACCCACAAGCCCACCCCCAAACCACCAACCACGCACACACCAACACACACAGAAACGACACATAGAGACGACACATGCACAGAGACGATACACACACACAGAGTCAACACACACACAGAGACGAGACATAGCTTATCTGATGAAATAATTTAGGTCGCATGATCAATTTAATTTATTTTTTTTAATACAGTAGTTTTTTTTAGTAAGGACACTCAGACAACACGCACAAAGAGAGAACACACACACACAGAGACGAAACACACACGGAGACTACAAACACACAGAGATGACAAACACAAAGAGACGAAATACACATAGAGACGACAGACACACACACACACACACACACACATACACAGAGACGACAAACACACAGAGACGACACACATAGAGAGACGACACACACACAGAGAGATGACAAACACACAGAGACAGCACACACACAAAGAGACGACACACACACACACACACACACACACAGATACGAAACACACAAAGAGACTTAATTCAGTAGTTTTTTTCAGTAAGGACACTCGATATCCTAAAAGTGTTTGATTCAAACTTTTACCTTGAGAATCGATGTTGTTGGGTCCAAGTCCACCAGTCTGAATGGTGGAAATCCACTAGCTCAGTATTTGGGTCTTAGTCCACCAGCCTGAATGGTTGAAATCCACTAGCTCAGTATTGGGGTCTCAGTCCACCAGCCTGAATGGTGGAAATTCACTAGCTCAGAATTGGGGTCTTAGTCCACCAGCCTGAATGGTGGAAATTCACTAGCTCAGAATTGGAGTCTTAGCCCACCAGCCTGAATGGTTGAAATTCACTAGCTCAGAATTGGGGTCTTAGTCAGTGTTCAGATTGGAGCGTTGGGGTCCGACTATCTGGGCTTTATTTGTCAAGGTCTGAATGCTAAGCGATGTACATGAGCTCGATTGGGACCCCATTGTGAAAATGGAAAACAAAAAACAAAAATATATTGTTGGTATGTGTGTGTATAGCATGGCATGGTTACCGCGAGGGCAACAGTCTAACCGTTGACGGTTTTAGGTATCCGTGAATAAGTTCTAAGGCGAGAGTGGAAGTTGGAACAATTTTTTGGAGGTGCCCACCTCACCTGCCCAGAGTCTCAGGCAAGTGACACTAAACTTGAAAAAGTGGAAATTGGCTCAGATTTTCTAAACTGAGCTGAGACAATGAATAGATACTATTGGGAAAGTGAATGGTGACGCTGGGCATCCGTAAACAAGTGCTAAATTGAGAAAGGAATTTGGAACAATATTTGGGGGTGCCCACCCGCCCAGAGTCTCCGGCAGGTGACCCAAAAATTTAAAAAACACACAGAGACGACAGACACAAAGAGACGAATCACACACAGAGAGGACAAGCAAACAGAAACGACACGCACACACAGAGACGACACACACATAGAGACAACACAGACACAGAGACGACACACACACAGAGACGAAACACACGCAGATACGACACATACACAGAGGCGACACACACATAGAGACGACAACCATACAGAGAAGACACAAAAACAGAGACGACACACACACACAAAGACAACAAACACAGAGACAACACACGCACAGAGACGACACACGCACAGAGACGACACACAAACACAGATACGAAACACCTATACGAAACACAGATAGAAAATCTGAGCCAATTTCCACTTTTTCAAATTTAGGGTCACTTGCCTGAGACTCTGGGCAGGTGAGGTGGGCACCTCCAAAAATTCGTCCCAACTTCCACTCTCGCCTTAGAACTTATTCACGGATACCTAAAACTGTCAACGGTTAGACTGTTGCCCTAGCGGTAACCATGCCATGCTCTACACACACATACCAACAATATATTTTTGTTTTTTGTTTTCCACTTTCACAATGGGATCCCAATCGAGCTCATGTACATCGCTTAGCATTCAGACCTTGACAAATAAAGCCCAGATAGTCGGACCCCAACGCTCCAATCTGAACACTGACTAAGACCCCAATTCTGAGCTAGTGAATTTCAACCATTCAGGCTGGTGGGCTAAGACTCCAATTCTGAGCTAGTGAATTTCCACCATTCAGGCTGGTGGACTAAGACCCCAATTCTGAGCTAGTGAATTTCCACCATTCAGACTGGTGGACTGAGACCCCAATACTGAGCTAGAGGATTTCCACCATTCAGGCTGGTGGACTAAGACCCCAATACTGAGCTATTGGATTTCCACCATTCAGGCTGGTGGATTGGGACCCAACAACATCGATTCTCAAGGTAAAAGTTTGAATCAAACACTTTTAGGATATCGATTGTCCTTAGTGAAAAAAAACTACTGAATTAAGTCTCTTTGTGTGTTTTGTATCTGTGTGTGTGTGTGTGTCGTCTCTTTGTGTGTGTTTGCTGTCTCTGTGTGTTTGTCGTCTCTCTGTGTGTGTGTGTAGTCTCTCTATGTGTCTCGTCTCTGTGTTTGTCGTCTCTGTGTTTGTGTGTGTGTGTGTGTGTGTGTGTGTGTATGTATGTGTGTGTGTGTGTCTGTCGCCTCTATGTGTAAGTCGTCACTTTGAGTATGTCGTCTCTGTGTGTGTGTCGTCTCTGTGTGTGTTTCGTATCTCTGTGTGTGTGTTCTCTCTGTTTGCGTTTTTTATTGATTTTACTTAATAAAAAAAATTACGGTATTAAAAAAAAAAAAATTTAATTTATAAAACAACCTAAATTTTTCAATCAGATACGCCATGTTTCGTCTCTCTGTGTGTGTTGACTCTGTGTATGTGTATCGTCTCTGTGCATGTGTCGTCTCTACGTGTTGTTTCTGTGTGTTTGTCCTCTCTGTGTGTGATTGTGTGTGTGTGTGTCGTTTCTGTGTGTTTGTCGTCTATGTGTGTGTGTCGTGTCTATGTGTAAGTCGTCACTTTGAGTGTGCAGTCTCTGTGTATGTGTAGTCTCTGTGTGTGTGTGTGTGTGTGTGTCGTCTCTGTGTGGATGTTATCTCTGTGTGTGTGTTGTCTCTATGTGTGTGTCGTCTCTATGTGTGTTTCGTATCTGTGTGTGTGTGACGTCTCTTTGTGTGTGTCGTCTCTATGTGTGTTTGTCATTTCTGTGTGTGTGTCTCGTCTCTCTGTGTGTGTGTATCATCTCTGTGCATGTGTCGTCTCTATGAGTCGTTTCTGTGTGTTTGTCCTCTCTGTGTGTGATTCGTCTCTTTGTGTCTGTCGTCTCTGTGTGTTTGTCCTCTCTGTGTGTGAGTGGACTCTGTGTGTGTGTGTGTCGTCTCTGTGCATGTATCGCCTCTGTGGGTGTTTCGTATCTGTGTGTCTGTCATCTCTATGTCTGTGTTGTCTCTATGTGTGCGTCGTCTCTGTGTGTGTATGTCGTTTCTGTGTGTTTGTCCTCTCTGTGCGTGTGTCGTCTCTTTGTGTGTTTCGTATCTGTGTGTGTGTGTTGTCTCTGTGTGTTTTTAGTCTCTGTGTGAGTCTAGTCTCTCTCTGATGTTCGTCTCTGTGTGTGTGTAGTCTCTGTGTGTGTTTCTTCTCTCTGTGTGTGTCGTCACTTTGAGTGTGTCGTCTCTGTGTGTGTGTCGTCTCTCTATGTGTGTCGTCTCTGTGTGTTTGTCGTCTTTGTGTGTGTGTCGTCTCTATATGTAAGTCGTCACTTAGAGTGTGTCGTCTCTGTGTGTGTCGTCTCTGTGTGGATGTTGTCTCCGTGTCTGTGTGTTGTCTCTATGTGTGTGTCGTCTCTATTTGTGTTTCGTATCTGTGTGTGTGTGACGTCTCTTTGTGTGTGTCGTCTCTATGTGTGTTTGTAATTTCTGTGTGTATGTCTCGTCTCTCTGTGTGTGTTGACTCTGTCAGTGTGTGTATCGTCTCTGTGCATGTGTCGTCTCTATGTGTCGTTTCTATGTGTTTGTCCTCTCTGTGTGTGATTCGTCTCTTTGTGTCTGTCGTCTCTGTGTGTTTTTTAAATTTTTGGGTCACCTGCCGGAGACTCTGGTCGGGTGGGCGCCCCCAAATATTGTCCCAAATTCCTCTCTCAATTTAGCACTTGTTCACGGATGCCCAGCGTCTCCAATCACTTTCCCAATAGTATCTATTCATTGTCTCAGTTCAGTTTAGAAAATCTGAGCCAATTTCCAATTTTTAAAATTTAGGGTCACTTGCCTGAGAATCTGGGCAGGTGAGGTGGGCACCTCCAAAAATTTGTCCCAACTTCCACTCTAGCCTTAGAACTTATTCACGGATACCTAAAACCGTCAACGGTTAGACTGTTGCCCTAGCGGTAACCATGCCATGCTCTACACACATACCAACAATATATTTTTGTTTTTTGTTTTCCATTTTCACAATGGGGTCCCAATCGAGCTCATGTCCATCGCTTAGCATTCAGATCTTGACATATAAAGCCCAGATAGTCGGACCCCCACGCTCCAATCTGAACACTGACTAAGACCCCAATTTTGAGCTAGTGAATTTCAACCATTCAGGCTGGTGGACTAAGACCCCAATACTGAGCTAGTGAATTTCCACCATTTGGGCTGATCGACTGAGACCCCAATTATGAGCTAGTGAATTTCCACCATTCAGGCTGGTTGACTGAGACCCAAATTGTGAGCTAGTGGATTTCAACAATTCAGGATGGTGGACTAAGACCCCAATTCTGAGCTAGTGGATTTTCACCATTCAGGCTGGTGGACTGGGATCCAATAACATCGATTCTCAAGGTAAAAGTTTGAATCAAACAGTTTTAGGATATCAAGTGTCCTTACTGAAAAAAACTACTGCATTAAAATATAAATTAAATTGATCAGACAAACTAAATTATTTTATCAGATATACCAGAACTCATAAAAGATCCTTTTTTAAATTACTCAAACAACATAGATGCTCAATGTAAAAGTTTGAATCAAAAACATTTAGGATATCGAGTGTCCTTACTGAAAAACTACTGAATTAAAAAATAAATTAAATTGATCATACAACCTAAATTATTTCATCAGATACGCCAGCACTCATAAACGATCCTTTTTTGAAAGTCTGCTAACACCATAGATTATCAATGTAAAAGTATTAATCAAAAAATCCTATGACATTGTTTGTCATTTCTTATAAATTACTTAAAAAAGCCAATAAGTAAATTTATCATACGGACTAACCTATTTTATCAGACATAACAGTACTCAAATACAATCCTTTTTTGAGATACTTCTAACACATAAGTGGAGAAAGTAAAAATTATTAAACAAACACTTTTAGAATATCGTGTGTCCTTACTGAAAAAATACTGAATTAAAAAATAAATTAAATTGATCATACGAGCTAAATTATTTCATCAGATACGCCAGCCCTCATAAAAGATCCTTTTTGAAATTCTGCTAACAACATCGATGCTCAAGGTAAAAGTTTTAATCAGACACTTTTAGGGTATCGAGTGTCCTTACTGAAAAACTATTGAATTTAAAAAATAAATTAAATTGATGATACGACCTAAATTATTTCATAAGATACCCCCTCCAAAATACCTTGTTCTTTATGTTAGAGTTTGACTTTTCATTCCCAATTAAATTAAAAAATAATCATTTTCAACTAGAAATAAGGAGCATCGTTAAAAACTAATATGAATGGAAATTATCTCCGATTCTGCCCATTTTTGTTTACCTTCCAAAATTGTCCCCCCCCCCTCCCCAGCGCTCAGAAAAGGGGGAAGGAGGGGCCTCTGAGCCTTGCCCTTGAGGCAGATCCCGTTTTTTTCGATTCTGAGTATTTTTGGTTTTCCCTCCAAAATTGACCCCCCCCTCCCCTGCCCGCCCAAACGGGGGAAGGAGGGGCCGCTGAGCCGTCCCCTTGAGGCAGATCCCGTTTATTTTCGATTGTGAGTATTTTTGGTTTTCCCTCCAAAATTGACCCCCCCCTCCCCTGCCCTCAGAAATGGGGGAACGAAGGGCCTCTGAGCCTTCCCCTCGAGGCAGATCCCATTTATTTTCTATTCTGAGCATTTTTGATTTTCCCTCCAAAATTTCTAAACTATTTTAAATTGACAACACATTGAAGTATTTGCAAATGCTAAACCCTTTTCTTTTTTTCTCCACCTTAATAGGATCAAATTCGCAAATCATATTACTATCTTTTTTGCAATGTTTAGGAACAGGTGGGAATCCCCGCTCGTAATTGCTAATCACCTTAATCCTTGTTCTCCATCGTCAAGTACATGCTCCAAAAATATTTTATTCAGAGATTTCATGTTAAAAAATTATCCTATCACTAATTACCCCTTTTTTCCAAATGTCAATCAAACGCCAAGGAACGTAATTTCCCCGAACACATCAAACTGTTTCCAAGGCAGATTAGCTTTTTAAAATGTTCACGCGTAAATACAGTGTCAAAGGTATGGGGTTTTCACACTGTCAAATAACCAGTCTGGTAATCTGCCATGGAAAGGTGCCATGGAACGTAAAGGCCCAGAAACTTAGAGTTGGCCCAGAAACCTGTCTGGTTGGCCCAGAGACCTGTCTGGTTGGCCCAGAAACCTGTCTGGTAGGTTTTGTATAATTCCATATTCAATTGACAACAATAGCAATAATCAGTCTGGTAATCAACCATGGAAAGGTGCCATGGAATGTGGAATTCCTATACAGGCAAGCAAATAACATGGTCCTATACAGGCAAGCAAATAACATGGAGATTGCTATACAGGCAAGCAAAGTATAAAATTGATTACTACTGTTGTTGTTTAGACCAGGGCACTTTGTATCAAAGGAGTTGTCGTAGGAGCTTCGAAAAGGGCTCATTCGATTGAAAATGGAAGGGGCTGATGCCCCTTATAATATTTGAAAGTGATGGAAGGGAAACTAATCCCTCTTCCACGTCCACCCTCCTATTTGCCTTTTTGTTTAAGAACTAATTGTTTATATAAGATTAATTCAAAATGAACTTTGTTATTGGTAATTCCCAATAAGGCATCTCAGCAGTATCACAGGAACGACTGGGAGTATTATCTTCAGATTTTTGGGGCTACTTCTGCTCTTAAAATTTGACCAAATTAAAATAGCGTAAGTGTATCCACGCTATCCAAGAAAGTAAAAAGATTTTTTTGCGAATGGTATCATATTTTCCATTTCAGGTCATTTAGAGGAGGTATGAAACTAAATTAAACACTACTATTTGTTTCCAGATTTTTAAGAGGGTGTATGTTGTTAAAAATTGCTGAAAATTTTTCTCCAGCATACAAATAGCAGACCAAAACAATAAATTCTTAAAAAACGAAAAGATTTAAAGCATTATTTTCTTTTTCTCTGAAAAGACTATGTCAATATAAAACGAACAGAAATTAATTTAAAAAAAATTTTTCCACAAAATAAGTTTTTGTGGAAAAACTTTATTAAGAACTCCATTAAACAAAGAACTCCATTAAACAAAAAATAAGCAAAAATAAAATCAAATAATCTACCTAGCCATAAATAACTTTTAATAAATCAAATAATATTAAGATTTTGATTACTAAATATCAGTAAATGTATGTTAAACTGACAATGCAAATTCATTTGTATTTTTTTCAGTAAAGTGCAAATTATATTCTGACCTTGGGAAAACATAGGGGTTCCTATGCCTTCCAATCGAATGAGCCCTTTTTCAAGTTTCTACGACAAAGCTTTCTATAACACCTTATATGCCCCCAGAGCATAACTTACAACCCTTACCCTAAGGGCTATGGGGAAGTGTCATCCACAAAGATATAATTTCCGAACCTTTCAACTACTTTGAACAAAGCGGCTATCTCAAAATTTTGATTGGATGTGTTTGGATAAATGATGGGTGTGGCAGGGATGTTAATTGCCTTCCAATCACATTCGACTATTAAAAACGGCACTAGCCATTCCAATTTCCAATCAAATGAGCCCTTTTCAAAGTTTCTACGACAACTCCTTTGATACCAAGTGCCCTTGTCTAAAGAAAAAATAAATAAATAATACATTGTGCCAACATCGTTCTTTACTTGGGCAGCGCGATTGCGCTGCCTATGATAGCAATAGTTAACTGCTATTTGTTCTGAAATGGGCTTTCCTATCAAACTTTATTGAAGGTACCTTTGGTATATAAGCCTTTTTATATGTCACATGCAGTTTTGTAAATTTCATCAAAAATCAATGTTTCATAAATGTAAATCAATCATTATAACTTTCAAATTTGACGGCATGGTTATTGTGACAGTCAGATGTGAAGATAAACTTTTTTTTTTATAAAATCATATCACATAAAATCCTTTAATCCACCTGAAATAATTCAGAAAGAATTCCAGGAAAAACCTCAAATAATTCGAAATTCCTTTGAAGATCGGCTAAATTGAAGGACTTTAATAGAAGTTCTTTTTGAACAGTCGCATTGCTAAGCTAGAAAAACCATATAGAACAGCTATTTTTTCATAATAGCTTTTGCAATTATTGATTTTGGTCATTATTTCAAAATGTGTCACGAAATTTTGATAAAAAAAGTAGACAAAATATGAGTTTTCTGAGGAAATCTAACGTTGCAAAGGAGGTTGATTTTAGAACTAAAAGCTATAGCCTTATGAATTGTTACACTGTAGTTTCAATGCAATATATTCTTTTCTCTTTTTTTAGGAATGGTATCACGATCTGACTGGTTTTGATATTTTCCCATTTCATCGAAACTGCTTAGTAGCATGGGTTGGAGGACACGGTGCCTTACTGACAGAGAAACTAGACTGTCAAACGCTCAAATCGGATTGTCATAACCTGTTGCAGAGGTTTTATTTCAAAAGACGCATACCTCCTATAGAAACTATCCACAGGTGAATATTAACCGAATCTCTATGAATTTTAACATTTTGCTGAGAATTTCGAGACAGAAAAAGCTAACAATTTTGAACTAGGCAGGAAAAAGAATATTTATAAATAATTTCGGAGACCGCTGTTGCTAAGCGTGACAAAATAACTTTAACGGTTCGTTTTTATTTGCTTTAGCTCTATTTATGCACTGAGGACGGTTGAGCGGAGATCTCGCTGAAATATTTGCCAGGTTTTTCCATTTTCACTGGCTGTAAATATGCTCGTTTCTCTTCTTCACGAATGTCTTGTTCTCGTCTTGTCAAGAATATTTCGCGCTATCCCTAAGTGCACGAGTATTATTTATGGATAAAATGATGATTTTGTATTCTGCTTCCCTGTGTACTCGGAATGTACTTTAGTGTTTCGTTGAAACAAATGGACGAATAAACAAAAATTCTGAATCAGACACCGGTGTTTCACTGGAAAAATTTTTCTTGCCGAGAGAATTGTTTCTGAAATTTTTTCTAGGGAATACTTTCAACGGGACTTCTTGCTTGCAGAGGGCTATGCTTGTCCCTCCGTTGGTGCTAAAGAGTATCTAAGTAACAAATTTGAGGAGGATTTGCTTCTTCAATGGAGGGATTAATCCTGTAGGGAGGATATCCCTTCCTCCATCCTCGCTCTTGATGCTAAGGTTGACTTTTTATCCTGATCCTTTAGGAAATACAACTCAAACACAAGGGTTGTTGATTTTGAATGAGAAGCATATTTTTTTAACTTTAAGACTTTAGCGTAAAGAGCGAGAGTTGAGGAAGGGGCGGTTCACCTCAGATACGGAATAATTTTTGTTCGTTTTTAGTTTTATTATTGCTCCTTTCTTTCAGTTGAAAAAAATTGTTGTTTCATTTAATTACTCAGTCAAAGCAATACCACAGTTTTCTGCCTGGTTTAGAATTCTGACAGGACGCTATAACCACACGCAGAAACCCTCATCTTTTTGGCGGTTTTGATTAATCGTATAGTTTTTTGTATTACAAAAATAATTTTCTCCAAATTGTTATTTGAGTCCTTGCCACAGGCCTCTGGTTATATTTGATCAAAAAATGACTGGTCATTGGCTTAATTTACAGTACCGGGAGCCCAGGCTTCGCCAGGGTCCCAGGGCTCTGCATGCTGCAGGTTTGCGTATATTTCAGTCTCTAATCATTTATTAGTCTGTTCTAAGAAATTCTGACGAGAATTAAATTCCTGCTTCCTGTTAATGAATCAAAGAATCGTCCATTCAGTAGGATTTGTTTCTTCTCGGAACCGTTGTGATTCTTACCGTTGCTTCTCAGCTGACCACAGATTTCACTTGCGATTAGGTGTGGTCATTCCTGTCACTTTTATGCTAGCCACAGATTTTGTTGTTCAGTATTTTCATTTTAGATTCGTAGGGATGTTTATTGTCACATTCCTTCTAGCCGCACATCTCGCTTGCGCTTCATTTTCGTAGATCAGTATATCAGACATCTTCCCATGGCTTTTGTTTTAGCTGTTCGGATTCATTCAAAATCGTTTTCAAGATCAAAATTACACATACATTCATACAAATATAAACAAACAGTTGCTTGTTTAATGGAGTATATGTATTCGTTATTCCTTAGTTTTAAGTAATAAGATGTCGATGACAAAAAAATTTACAAAGAAAAAAAAACAAAAAAAACAGTCAAAGTTACGATTAAAACAATTAGAAGCTACAAAATAAACAACAAAAATCACAATTAGTGGTTAACTAAGAAACAAGATTACCAAGAAGAAGGAAAATACCCTGATGAGTTTGATAAAATATTGAACACTTGAGGAAAAGCTAGTTATAGGGTATAAAGAAAAATGGATGTAGAGACTTGACGAAATGGTTTGGTAAAAACATAATAAGGTACATTAAAATTAAGCACAATAGGAACTGGATAAGGAAGTGTTTCTCCTTTTAAGGAAATATTTTAGATGGTGTTGGATAGAAATGACTGTTTTAATATTTCTATTCTAATTGCAGGACTAAATGGCACTCCAAAAGTTTAATTAAAGGTGCCTATAGCTATAGAACTGCGCCGTTCGATATGTGTCTTCAAGATCCCATTTGGTCAAGAGAAGATAAAGTGAGTAACTATTGACTTTTACTTAACCCCTTAAAGCCAGTTTTGTTATCAATCCGGTTTTGGATTGGTGGAACATCTAGTAAAGTAAAAACTATCCCAACCCAGATAGCCTATTTGAATTTAAAGCTCTACAATCCACTTACTGCAGGGGGCACACCACATACATACCGGGTGTTAGCACAACTGAAAAATTGGACAATTTAACTAAGGAGGGATTCTTTCATATGGCTCCCAAACCTATCACACAAGTGGCATTTCAAAGCATCTTATGGCAAACTTTCCCGTCTTATAAAAGCTAGAAGAGGTAGACCACAATCTGATTTGAAAAAAACATCATGATTTGATAAAACTTCAATAGATCGGTTGTTAGTACTGAAAAATCCGCCCAGCCAATTTTGATCGAGAGACAAAACATCTGGAAGTAAACCCTAAAACCACTAAGAAGAATAACACAAACATGAAAGAGTCTAAGTCTCTTAGAGATCTAGAATCAAACCAGCAAGTAAATGGTTGGACTATCTTAACAAATTAGTCCCCTCATTATGTATCTGGGATATCGAATCATGAAAAGAAGGACACTACCTCTGTATCTTATATATGGACACTGTATCTTATATATAATAAGATAAATTCTAGTGAATTAGTATGTGTCGCATTTGCGATACAGATGAGGAAAATGTATAGATTGTCTTGGTGAGGGAAAAAGAATTATTCCTAAAAAGGAAAATTTGATTTCGAAACATTTGAAGCTAACATGCTAGTATACAGCACCTGACCTGCTCTTTACTGTAACTCAGTGATATCAGAAGCTAAGTGATTTCAAGATCCTACAGAGGTAAATAAGGTTCCATAATAAGCAAAATCATAATGTTCTTCTCGGCATTAAAAGGTCATTATAATTGAGGGAAATGTTGTCCTTATTGCAGATCCTTAAGGATTGCCAGAGATTAGCGTAATCTGTATGTTAGGAGATGAATCGAAAAAATGTAAGTCTGCTATATCAACAAGACTTAATACAATCAACCGTATTGGACCTTGTCCGTTTGTATGGCCCTTTTATGAACTTCTTTGTGGTTCTCTATAGTTCACAACCATTTTCGTGGTTACAAGATTATTCGAAAAAAATGCACTTTCTACTTTGATAAAAGTAACTTTTACTTTTTATCTGCAAACTTCTTGTAAGTACAGACAAATACATATACCTATACACAAAATCCGACTTGATTGGAACCTTGATTTTTTAGGAACCTTTACTTTTGCTGTAAACACCCAAACACCATCAGGACAAATCGTTTAATTCTGAACCCCTTCCCAAGAGTTGGGGCTGTCTGCACCTGCAGTAATGCACAAACGTGACAGGATCCATGCTTCAAAACTGGTTCGCTTATGGTGCACATAGGAAGCGCATCTAACCTATATTGGGCGTAAGAAAGGGCTTTTAATAATTAAAATAAAATGATGATAAGATTCAGTATGCTTTATAAAAACGGAGAGTGTAGTTCAACTACCTTTTCAATGCCTAAAATGTGTTGGAGCGAAAAGGCATAAGAACGGTTTACTGTCTATTTCAACCCCCCTTTACCACTAAATAAACTAAATTTTAGCCATTTTTTCAGGTGAAGAACTTGAACATTGACAGATATTTCTCAGGGCTTGACCTCTCTTTGAGTTTTTCTTGCTCTTTTTTAGCTTACTTTGCTAATGGCCTTTTATTATTAACTAAACTTAATAAATGCCATATTTTTAGAATCGGTATACAACTTCAAATCTTTGAATTTATACTGTAGCCTGCATTGTTTCTAACCTAAGATTTGTCTAGCCGTGCTTGTTTATACAAAGCGTCTTAACTCTGAAGTAAGCCTATCCCAAGCATTTAAGTACATAATTTTGATCAATTTAAACCCGAATTACGTTTAAAGTTGCTTGATAAATAATCCTTTGTAATAGATTGAATGGGATTAGTTTAATATATATATATATATATATATATATATATATATATATATATATATATATATATATATATATATATATATATATATATATATATATATATATATATATATATATATATATATATATATATATATATATATATAATATATATATATATATATATATATATATATATATATATATATATATATATATATATATAAATATATATATATATATATATATATATATATATATTGTTTACTTAAGGTATATTTTTCCTCTGAAACAAGAATTTTGCGACTTAATTGCTATTAGAAAGAGAAATTATTTAAAAGAAAAATTCTAGGTTATGAAGTACAGCGTTATGTACTTGCTTGGTTGTTTTTGTTTAATTCGGTATATGGTCTCACCTCTTAATTCTGAAAATAATTTAAAAGCAGGCGCATTTTATCTCTAATATTCAATTTTTTGTTAGTTTTTTGTTTCTGTTCTTTTGCTTAGCAGAGATTAGTAGCTTGCCCTTGTAAGCATAGCTTTTGGTGTGCTGCTGATTGACTTTTTTGTTTCTAGTTTATGATAAATAATTTTACTATTATTAACACCACGTGGTTCTGTCATAGCTGGGAAGTTTTCTTAGGGGAAGTGGTGGCAAAACCCCTGCCAGAGAGGAAAATTTGCCCTCTTTTAATTGAAAGCAGCTACCAAGAACCGTAAGGTGTAAGTAATTTAGGGCTAGTAAGAATTTTGTTGCTGGGTGTAGCTTTTTCTCAGGCTATGATCCGAACTGTTTTCCAACTTCGCAAAATTATTTCACTTCTTGCAGACTTATCTGAAGATAATGAAATTTTAGTCAACTTGACAACTAACAGACAGTTTATTCCTCTTTTCAGCCTCTATTACTTTTTGCTGGTGAGGCATACAGTTACAGCCACTACGCAACAGCGCACGGTGCCTACGAATCTGGAAGAGATCAAGCATCTAAGCTAGTTAAATGGAGAAAAGGAATGTTGTGATTTTTTGGTAGCTAAATATTAGCTATAAAGTACTCGCAACTT
This sequence comes from Artemia sp. Qi Xiang Cuo, assembly GCF_049724085.1. Lineage (NCBI taxonomy): Eukaryota > Metazoa > Arthropoda > Branchiopoda > Anostraca > Artemiidae > Artemia > Artemia sp. Qi Xiang Cuo. The sequence continues at coordinate 33,611,275 of NC_142805.1, forward strand.
TGCCTAAATTAGTTTATTGCTCAGGGATTAAAAACTGACATAATCGACGTCGTTCGTCACGACTGGACTAGCAATTTTATACTTCTGATAAAGTTTTGTTAAGATCGAACTACCTCTTCTGCTACATACACTGATTATTAGATCCTGTAAAACCCCTCTCTCCTCCCCACATCCATCATTCTGATTGCTCTTTTCAGTTTGGTTCTATGTCCAAGCTTTATAGTAAGGGATACAGTCAGACTTAGGTCATGCACAAAAAATGGCTAACATTCAGCACAAATAGCATTATTATAGCACTTCAATACTATATAAAATAATCTCGTGCACAATAACTATATATAAAAAAACAATTAAAGAGGTCCATAATAAAAAAAAAACTCAAAGCATATTCATACTTAATTCACAGAATTTTTTTTTATAAAATTTTGTCAAAATATTACCCTAATTAGCAAATCTTTAACCTCAAGTAGACCCAGAATTCTTCCAGGTGGCCAACTAAACCTTTACTTTGAGACACTCTTCCCTCTTAAGTAGGTTTCTGATCCTAAGGACAAGACACAAATTAACACTCCCAAAAGACGTAATTCAGTATTTCTAATCCAAAAATTTCTAACTCAGGTCAAATTTTTATTCACCATCTATCCTGTGTGGGTCAGCTAGTTTGCCCTTCGAGACACTTTTCCCTATTAGAGAGAGAGAGAGAGAAATTCATTTTTATTAAAGGCCAATATTCACAAAGAAATAATATCAAACAGACCTACCACGTGAAAATCTATACAGATTTGCTTGTGATGGCCCTCAATATTTTACTCACTTACTACATATATATTCAAAAAAAAAGAAGAAAAATGCAACTTTATAAATAGATAAAAATGAACCTCGTGGGAACCACGAACCAATACTTACAGAAGATAGAAGACAGAAAACAGCCATTGCAAAATCTTTTGCCCTTGCGCCAAACGGGGAGGCTATTGGCCAGCAGCTACATCCAGCTAGCAAATTCAACATACAGTAGAATTCTTGTCCTCCGGTAGCCGCTCAATTTTGTTTCCAAAAGCTAACTGCGGATGGATAGGTCAAAACCACCATTATATGCGTATGTAAACCTTTTATTATCAAGTACCTCCTTACTTTAAAAGCGACTACAGGACAAGATCACCATTTATAAGTTATCTACGAGCCTTCCAATGCAGTTCGTTAGGTCTCTTAATAAATCTCAGCTGAACATTTTTAAACTGAGGAGCTTTATCAATGCCCCAGATCTCTGCCCCAAAATGAAGAATTAGAATTTTTTTCAAAAATTCTATTGCAAAAGATTTATTTTTACAAAAATATACGTATAGTATATATAGTGTTTCATTTTCTTCTCCTGTACTCCTGAAAATAAAAATCAATCACGTTTCTTTCTTCTTTTTTTTACTTTAAGACTCCCTGCTTTTTTGTAATCTATTTCATCATGATTTCACTATAATTTCCTTCACGTTACTACCTATCTATCTTGCCTCTTACTTTGGCATTCCATAGCTTTCTACCTTTCTAATTCCTCACATGCATAATTGTTTCTCTCCTATAACATTTTTTCTACCTTTTTGCTAAAAACATTTTATTTTTAACAATTCCCTATTTCATACGGTTTCCCCATCTATTTTTTACCATTTCACATTCTCAACATTCACTTTCTAGCTACCCACGGTGGCAAGGGGCTACTCTCATTCATTAGGCCTATAACTTATAATATTAAAATACAAATTTACAATTGATATAACATGGTTTTAAACATTAAAATACACTTTTTACTACATTTACATAATGAAAACAAAATATAAAACGTAACACCATCTTTTTTTTTAATATATTACTCATTTCGTCACATTCTACTCTTGCTTGGCTTGGTAGTGTTGTGTAGCTACAATTTTCCTCAAAAATTCCCCAAAAAACAATCAATTCATAATCAAAGCGAATCGTATCGCCTCCAGACATAAGATAATTTCACTACTTGCTATTAAAATTCAAACAATCAATTAAAAAAAATCACTTCAAGTCTAAACTCTGTAACCTAAAATTCCATACAATATCCTAAACTATTTCTATATCCCCTAAAATTGTATTCAATCTTAAGTCCCGTACTTTCAAAATATTCTATTACATTCAAATCTTACCTAAAATATAAGTTTAAAAATACTAAAAAATCTTGAAACTAACCATTATAATCTAAAATTTTGAATCAAACTCTAAACTCAAGCAATTCATTAAAAATTCGAAGTATTTATTCTAAATTCCACTTTTATTCCTTAAATCTATATTCCAGCTTAAACCCTGAAAATCCAAAATATTTAAATATACAAAAATCACAGCTTAAATGACCTTATATATAAAATTTGAATATTTAAAATCAAATATTCATACTGCCTCTTAAAATATAAATTTTCTATTCAATCTTAAACCAAATAAAATTCAAAATATTTTAATACACTACAATCTTACCTTAAAAAAACTAATGTTAAACATGAACAGTCTAAACAAGTGTTGAAACTAAACTAGTGAAGTGTTTCACCATAACATTTTCAGGACTTATCTGTTTTTCTAGTGCTCTCCATGTATTGTAGCAATACTAAGATATAATGTATGTCGCCATTCGGTTTGTGTGCTCATTTATTCCGTTAACCTTCAGGTTAAGTTTTGTCTTTAAGTTAATGCATGTGCACAATTTATCTCCCTTTGAATCATTTCGGTTACCTTTTTCTGTCTGTTCTTTTGTTTTTCGCATTCGAGCATCAGACTGACAACGGTCTCATGTTCTTCCTTGCATGATTTTCATAATCCCTCGCTCCCTTCTAGTTTCATTTTTTTTGCTTTACCTGTTCTGTTGGCAATAAATCATGTAACTGGAAGAACATATGTTCTTTTACTTTCGGCGGTAATAAACTCTTTTCCAACAGAGTAAAACTCGTTGTAGCTTTTGCTTCAGTAAATGCTTCTTTTTCAATTATCCTTAATGGTGGGCTTGTTTTGAATACTTGAAAATGCTTCTTAATCTCTTCTTTGTTTAGTGTCTCTTTTTCGTAATCTAACCATTCTTCTTGTTCCATCTTTTCAATGTGCTGAAACCTTTATCGCATTTGGACAATCAATTCTATCTTTTTTCATCCTTCATACCATTTAGCTGAAATTGTTTTGTTTTCTCTATCAATCCTTCTGCTATAGTCCTTGTAAAAACAAATCCCTTTTTGCTTCAATATCAATTACTTGCAACCCGCCGTTTTGCCGTGGAATCACAATGTACAATGTCTTTAATTTAGGGGGGATTTCCCTACTCTATAAGGAGTGACACATTGAACTTGTCAGTTTTCTGTGTGTGTTTTTCTTTCAATATACTTGCCACATACCATAAATTCAGACACACACACGCACTTAAATATTGAGCTCTTTGGTGAACCGTCATACTTCTACCGTAACCTCTCTTTAAATCGTTCTCAAATTTCGTTTTCGTCCGTTTCCAGTTTTCTATTTCTGTCTTTCTCCATTTTTTCGTGAACTCTATTCCCAGTATCATTATTTTTCTTTAAAGAATATTCCTGATAGAGTTCCTTCTTCGTGGTCTCCAAGGATCATGGTTTCGCACTTTGCTCTGTTTTGTTCTAGTTTAAGAATCCTGCAGTATTCTTTGATATGCCTCGCTGTTTTCTCATAGTCTTGTTCTGTTGAGGCAAAGGTCGTGAGGTCTTCTACGAAGCTCTCAAGTTTCAGCTTAAAATCTTTCCAAATCTACTCCAGTCATCTGACTTGACAGGTATTTTAACAGGGGTTAAAATAGAGCTAATACATTATAAGACTAAGGGCACATCCCCGTTTCACTCTAGTTTCTGCTTTGAATATGTCGGTAATATATCTCTTCCAACGATTATTACTAGTTCTATCTTCTCACATATCTTTTCTATCCAAGCTATAATATTTTTTTTTATCAAACCCGTGTGATTCCATTATAAAAAACAGCATGATTTTTCTTATCTTGTCAAAAGCTTTTCTTATATCGTAACTCGTTATTCAGAATTTAGCTTTTATTATTTTCTCCTGTTTGTGCGAAATTATTATGAGGTCTCTAACCGTGTGTAAAACGTCAGATGTTTTACAATTTTAAAGTCCTTCTCTCTGGTTCTCGCTCAATATCTCCGGCAGCACTTTTTTCAGTCTGTGTGAAAGAATCTTAGAAAGTAGACGATAGTCCCAGTCTGTTACGTATACTGGCCTCCAGTTTCCTGGAGGACAGGAAACCGACTTTACAAGACATTCTATCTTCTGTTCTTCACCGTTAAGCATATCATTGTACATTTTTATCAATATCTCAGTCAAATCTTCCGAGTATCTTTTGTACAGCTCGTAAGGAACCCCATTCATTCCTGGAGATTTGTTATTTTCAGTTTCTTTTATTGATTTTTTTTCTACTTCTTCTTGCAGATATTAAATTAAATATTCATTTTGGTATTCTGTTACCTTCGTTACTAGACCCCGGTGCCACGCTGGTGCATCGACCGAACGCCGCCAACGAGAGACCCGGTTGACCGCCGCCGATGTGTCGCAACGCAGCCGGCGCGCGGCACGCGCGCCACCACCGGTAGAGGTGGTGGCGTTTGGTTGACTTTGAATTAATTTTGCGGCCATTCTTTATTGCGTTAACTGCAAAAGTCGGAGCTTTTCTTTTTTCGCATGGTCAAGTATTTCGATTTTCCTGATTAGAACTCATGCAGGGCTTGTACTATCCCCGAATGTTCGGGGATTTCCCCGAAGAATTATGTGTCACCCCGAAAAAAAATTAGGTTCCCCAAATCCCCGAAAATCACCCAATTACGGTGCCACCCCTAGTGATTTATCACTAGTGACTATCCCTTCCAAACATTACTTTGTATACCATAATTCTTCACTGCTCTCTTGTTCATTAATTTTAGTCTCTTGTACTACTTTGCATATAAACCAGACATATCCAGTTTCAGCGTACACAGTTCTTAATGTGTTGACAAGAGTATCGTATTTAAAGAATTAATTTGAAAAAAAAATAAGTTTTTTTTTTTAACTGAAAGTAAGGAGTAACATTAAAACTTAAAACGAACATCAATTATTCCGTATATGAAAGGGGCCCTCCCCTCTTCAACGCCTCACTCTTTACGCTAAAGTTTTTTATGGTTTTAAAAAGTGGGGTGGTAAAAAAGAGTCAAACTTTAGCGTAAAGAGCGAGGCGTTGAGGAACGGACAACCCCTTCAATATACGGAATAATTGCTGTTAGTTTCAAGTTTGAATGTCGCTCCTTAATTTCAGTTAAGAAAACTTGTTTTTTAAAATTTAATTTCATAAAGACGATACTTTTGGAAACATATGAAGAACCGTTCGGCGCAAAAAAACATCGATGGCGTGTCGCGGCTATTTTTGGCACCGCCGCCGGTCTTCCCTTATCGGCGCGGCGCCGGGGTTTATTCGTTACATCTATTCTTTTCCGGTAGCCTACTCTTTCACCTGATTTTCTTTTTTTAAATATTTTCTATTAATATCCTTTCATTTCATGCAATATCTTCTTCTGCTCTATTATTACTTCTCCGTTTTCCTCTTTAACCTTGGTACAGTATTCTCTTTTATTTTCTTTTTTCCCCTCCAAACCAGTGTGGTTGTCAGGTGTTTGTTTTGGATGGTTTTATCTATTTTCGCTCGTACTTTGGTTGCTTCTGCTCTGTCATTCTTTAATTTTCTTATTTCGTGAAGAGTCTTAAAGTGCTCTTCGTTCGAATTTTTGTCTTTGTTAATGTCTGTATTTAGCTGATACAGAACTTAGTAGAGGAACTAAGTGTAATTTTTTTGGGTATGTATTTTTTCGCTTGACAACTTCTTTACTATCTTTGATATATCCACTTTTGTTTTAGTTCCCCAATATTCAGGTAGGTCTTTGTTACTTTTTCCTCTCGGTGTTTTCAGTGTCTTCTTGACCATTTCTGAAAAATATTCATCTCTTTGTATTTTTGTATTCATTTTCCAGGGACAATTTTTCTTCTTGAGACTACTTGTTGAGTTTTCTGTCATTTTCACGGCATCTGCATTGTGGTTTATAAAGGTTCGAGAAGTATCTTGTGCTCTATATGCACCACTTTTTCCACCAGCTCTTTCGATACATAGACGCGGTCTAGCCTTGCCCCACTTCCTTGTCTTTCTGTCCAGTTTATTCTAGTGAAATTTGTTGTCTTCTTTTTCTCATCCATGTATTGACAAAATCTGTTTCCTTTATGAAGTCACATAGTGGTTTGAATATATTATCTCCCTGTGCTGTTGCGTCTTTTTTGTTGAGAATACAATTGAAATTTCCCAAGGGTACCACGTTTTCAATTTTCTTTGGTGTGTAAGGTACAAGATCTTCCTGAAAAAAACTTATCTCTAACTCTTTTATTTTGGCTTCCTGAAGGAGCATATACATTTAAATATGTAATTTCATTAATGCAGTATCTCAGTATTCTTCCTTCTTCTTCTAGTCGTATATCTTTCGGTCTAAAAATTTCCTAATATAGTATCGCTACAATTGGCAGAAATGCCAAGTCCATGTCTTCTGTCTTCAAAAATGGTTTTAGCATTACTTCACATTTTCTTTGTTTCAATCCGTTCGTGTTCAAACTTATAATATTTTTTTGGATCTGCTGTCATATTGTTCTCCTTCAGTTCATCTGGTTTCTCGTCTTTTCGTGATTTTTTTTCTACTTGTGTTTCTTTTCATAGTCCTTTTCTCGGTTTCTTGCATTATCAAACATTTTCTTTCAGTAATTTGACTGGTTGTTTTCCCGACTTTTCTTTTCTATCGTAGGCAGCGCAATCGCGCTGCCGAAGTAAAGAACGATATGGGAAAGACGTATTATTTTTTTTTCGTGGTCTTAAACCAGGGCACTTGGTATCGAAGAAGTTGTCGTAGAAACTTCGAAAACGGCTCATTCAATTGTAAATTGGAATGGCTTGTGCCCTTTTTAATAATCGAAAGTGATTGGAGGGCAACTAGCCCCCCACGTCCATCATTCCCCCAAACACATCCAATCAAAATTTTGAGATAGCCATTTTGTTCAGCGTAGCTGATTTCCAGATAGAAAATATGCTTTTGAGGAGGACATCCCCCCACAATCCTCAGGGCAAGGGTTTTAAGTTATTCCCTGGGGGCACATAAGAACGATGTTGGCGCAATCTATTATTTATTATTATTTTTCTTTAGAGTAGGGCACTTCGTATCGAAGAAGTTGTCGTAGAAACTTCGAAAAGGGCTCATTCAATTGTAAATTGGAGTGGCTTGTGCCCTTTTTAATAGTCGAATGTTATTGGAAGGTGACTAGCCTCCCACGTCCATGATTCCCCCAAACATATCCAATCATAATTGTGAGATAGCCATTTTGTTCAGCGTAGCTGATTTCCAGATAGAAAATACGCTTTTGAGGAGGATACTCCCCCACAACCCTCGGGGCAAGGGTTTTAAGTTACGCCCTGGGGGCATATAAGAACGACGTTGGCACAATGTATTATTTATTATTTTTTCTTTAAAGCAGGGCACTTCGTATCGAAGAAGTTGTAGAAACTTCGAAAAGGGCTCATCCAGTTGTAAATTGGAGTGGCCTGTGCCCTTTTTAATTGTCGAAAGTGATTGGAAGGCGACTAACACCCCTTCCCCGCCCATCATTTCCCGAAACACATCCAATAAAATTTTTGAGATAGCCATTTTGTTCAGCGTTGTTCATTTCCAAATAGAAATTATGTTTTTGAGGAGGACACTCCCCCACAGCCCTCAGGGAAAGGGTTGTAAGTTATGCCCTGGGGTCATATAAGGTTTTTGTAGAGCGCGTGTAGAGCGGCATCAAGAAGGAGCCGCCAATCTTCCCGCCGGTTTGCTGCTGCAAGTATGTTCTCCCACTGAGGTTGGATTGATGTGTGCAGGTTACGGAGATCTGTCTGGTACGTTCGACGCAGGGTGTTTCTGGGTCTGCCCCTGCGGCGTGGACCCGATGGCTGTCAATGGAGCGCTGCATTTGGTAGTCGGAGATTGTCCATACGTAGTACATGGCCAAGGTATCTCCATCGGCGGACTCTTATGATATGTGTCACAAGAGGCTGGCCAGTCTTGTCACGGATGGATTGGTTTGTTATTCTCTGCTGCCAACGGAGGTTGAGAATTCTTCTGAGACATGTGTTTTCGAAAGCAAGTATTCTTCGCTCTTGTTCCTGGTTCAGGTGCTAGGTTTCGGCAGCGTAAAGCAGCACTGGCATAACATTGCTATTGAAGAGTCGTAACTTCAGCCGTATAGAGAAGCTTTGGGACCGCCACACTTTCCGTAATCTATTGAAGGCCCCATTGGCTTGGCCGATTCTTGTGAGCACTTCTTTTGCGGTCGATCCGGTACTTTCTATTATGCTTCCCAAGTGTTTGAAATGGACAACTTGCTCTATGTTTTGGTCTCCGCAAGTGATGCTCAGGGGTGAATCTGGTGGTAGCCATGCATTTTGTTTTCTCATTATTTATTTTTAGGCCGACATGGCCGCCTCTCTCCCTCACTTTGTCAAGGAGTTCTTGGAGTCTTTGCTTGCATGATTCTAGGACAGCGATGTCTTAAGCGAAGTCTACATCACTGAGGCGTGTTTCTGGATTCAGCTGTATTCTGTCTGTGCTTGTACTTCGCAGTATGTAATCAATAACAAATACGAAAAGTAGCGGTGACAAGACGCAACCTTGCTTAACTCCTGACATAATGCGGAAGAAACGGGTTTGGCCATCTGGTGTCTTTACACAGCACTCGCTATCTTCATAAAACGCAACAATCAGTGACACTATCTTTTCAGGGATTCCGTAATGCAGTAGGATCTTCCACAGACTTTGGCGGTCTACTGAGTCAAATGGCTTCTCAAAATCGATGAATATCATATAGATTTTGGAGCGCCATTCTCTGCTTTCTTCCGTCAGTAGCCGTAGGGTGAATATCAAGTCTGCACATGAACGGTTCGGTCTGAATCCATGTTGCTCGTTGCGAAGGTGTCTGTCGAGCTGCGAGCTGATTCTCTGCAGTAAAATGTGCGTCAGCAATTTGCTAGGTGTGGAAAGCATGCAGATTCCTCGCCAGTTGCCTAGGAAGGACGTATCGCCTTTCTTAAAGATCCTCACAAGCGTGCTGCGTTTCCAATCCGAAGGTACTTTGGCGGTCGTCCAGATTACTGCGAACAACGCTGTCCAGAACTTGAGGCAGGTCATAACAGTTGCTTTGATCATTTCCGCGGATATCCTGGCTTCGCCAGGCGACTTCCCATTTTTCAGCTTCTTTGCTGCTGCTATAATATCAGTGGATAACAAGGGATCCATGCTGATATCTCAGGGAAACAGTGTTTTTCCTGAAATATCTGGGGAATAGTCTGGTGGAGGTCTATTCAAAAGCTTCTCTAAGGGGCTGGCCCAAACTCCGCTTACTTCAGACTGCTGTGTTATCAGGATGCCCGAGGGGTCTGTTACTGGTCCATGTTGAATAGAGGATTTCTTTCTGATAATTTCATTAGTGATTTTATAGACGGCTCTTGAATCACCTCTCTCCGCCGCCCCCTCTGCCTGCACTGCTTTTCGCTTCAGCAGGTTTCTCTGGTCTTTTCTGGCGCTCTTTCTTACCGCTTTATCCGCGGCTCTGTATTCATCGTTTCTGAGGATCTCTTGGTCGGGGGTTTGTCTTTGAATAAGTGATGCTTTTACTTTTTTCCTTGTCTCAATAAGTTCCCATGTTTGGTCAGATAGCCACTGGTCTTTTGGGCTCTTGCGGTACCTAATGGTGGCTTTCGCGGCATTGTGAAAACATAACCTTATGGTTTCCCAGTATTGATTGCTATCAGCATCATCTAATAAAGACAAGGCTTCAAATCTATTCCGAATCTCTAGTTTAAAGGCTTGGTTGAATTCTCTCAACCTCAGTTTCTCCGAGTCAAAGACTGGGTTTAAGGGAGCCTTATCTACTTTTCTATTTTTTTTCAATTTGAGGCGGATTTTTGTTGCCATCAGATTATGATCTGAGACAACGTCAAATCCTTTATATCCCCTTATATCAGGTAGGCTTAATCTTCGCTTCCTGCTCCAAATACAATGGTCAATCTGATTTCGGGTATTGGTCAATCTGATTTTGGGTGTGGCCATTGGGAGGTATCCAAGAATGTATGTGTACATCCTAATGAGAAAATAGAGTACCTCCGGTTAGTATGTTGTTAAGAAGTTCGAAGTCTATAAGTAGTACTCCGTTCTTGTTTCGCTGACCAAGGTCATGCTCTCCGAGAACCTCTGGGGAAAACGGTCGGTCGTTTCCTACTTTTGCGTTAAAGTCTCCTAGAAAACATGCCATGTCATGCCGTGGTATGTCGTTTGCCACGGAGTTGAGAGCTCTGTAAAATTAGTCTTTTGCTTTGTCGTTGGCATCATTGGTGGGTACATAGCATACTATTACTGACAGTTTCACATGCGCACTGATGAACCAGGCTTTCAGGATTCTGGGTGAAACCGGTGTCCACTGTAGTAGAGCTTGGGAAGTCCGTTTTGTCAGCATTAGGGCTACTCCGTATTCACGCTTTTGCTGCGATCCACTGTATATAATGGTCACATCTCCATCCTGTTTATTTGATCCAGATCTTAGCCATCGAACTTCTGACAGAACCAGAAGGTCAAGATTGTAATCTTCCAGTGCTCTTAGCACTTGTTCAGTCTTGGAATCTTGAGACATTGTGCGGACGTTCCAGAAACCAAATTTGAAGTATTGTTTCGCATTCATAAATCTTGTCCGTGGGCATGCAGAGGTTGTCATCAAAAGGGGGTTCGAAAATCCGAGGCTCAAACTTGATGTTTCAGTTGCAGTTAGGATTCCCCCCAAGGGCAGACCCTTGAGGTCCCAGGTGTGGGTCGCAACCCCACTACCCAACCCTCCCTCTTTATCCTGGCTTGGGACAGGCTGCATACGCAGGCGATAGTATATATTTACAAATAAAAAAATGTTTGGTAAACTTTTTCTACTGTTCTATTTAGCTGCAAACCATGAAAGAACTGAAGTTTGGTTAATGATAATGAAATAAAACAAAATAGGATAAAAATATAATAGTTTAGAAAACAAAATTCGGTAATATGTTTGCACATTAGGGGGTATGGGGGGTAAACCATAGCATATATTAAATACGTAACCTAACCTAGGTACCTTCCCCCCCCCAAAACCCCCCAAAAAATAAAGTTTAAATATTGTAAACGCACTTAGAATCCACTGTTTGCAATCTTATTCTCCGTTGAAACAACCTGTTTGACTAGTTTCTTTTGTCATCTATCTTACGTGGCTTAGAGCTAATAGAACAGTACCAATTCTACTTTAGCTACTTTTGGCTGTCTTGGAAAGGGGTTAGGTTAGGAAAATGAAACTGTCAGGGATGGGTCTACAGGCTAAAGTATGGGTACTTATGTACTATCTTGGAACACACGCGAAAAGTGAAGTTTGGTTGATGCTAATGAAGTAAAACAAAATAGGATAAAAATATAGTAGTTTATAAACAAATTTCGGCGATACATTTGCGCATTAGGAAGGGGGATCGGGGGTAAGGCATAGCATATATTAAATACCTAACCAAACCTAGGTACCTTTTTTCCCCCTAAACCCCAAAAAACAATAGTTTAAATATTGTAAACTCAATAACAAACCGCGCGGTACAATCCATTTCACTATTGAAAGAAACCCGTTTCGAAAGAAACCTGCACCTTCCCTATATAATATAGCGCGTGTGTTCCAGATAGTACCAAAGTATGTCCCGGGAAGGTATTTTGAAGTACCTACCTCCACTCCTTCTCCCTCTAGAGGGTCCTTAATTTCGCCTACATGACCGGTACATGACATATACCTATTGAAATTTTTATAAAACAACATTTTACCTTAATTTTCAGTTATCAGTTTCTTTTTCTCAAGGTTTAGTTCCGAAAATACAATTCCTGTTATTTGAGTAGAATTTTTGACCATGTCAGTGTTTTTTTCTTCAAGATTTTGGTAATGTATCTTCATATGTTTAAAACCTTATAAACTGGAATTGAGTAAAGTTGTAAAGCTTAAAAAAATCTTGTTGTACTTCATATAAGCAGAAGATCTATTTTGAAAAGTTTCAATTCTATTACAAACAGGTTGTAGGAGGCACTGAACAAGGCATTTGATGAGATATAACGAGTAAGTCGAAGGTATTCAAAAAAGACAGGATTCGTCGCATTATTATTGCAACCGTTCAGCTCTGGAGGTAGAAAAAAGGGGGGAAATCTTTCTTTTATATTTCCCCCGATTTGGTTTCATCTTAATTTTAGGTCCAAATGTCACTGTTTTCTTGATGGGAAGATATATCTTGCTCAAGTGTCTTCTGTCGGCCTGTTACTACGCCATTGATTTACTGATTCCCACCATGAAAAAAATGCAGCCGTTAAGAGGTGTCATATTATCTGGGAGAAATTTTTTGTTGTAATTTCCTGTTCTTGTAAAATAAATGATTTTTTTTTTGGTGTTTATTGATGCTTCAGAAAGAAGAAAGGGAAACTGAATTCTAAGAACTAGATATTAGACTGTAGACCTAGGAAATTGAACAAGGCTAGTGATGGAAATCCAATAAAAGAATGGGAAATCCAGCAAACAAGATGGAAATCCAATAAGGATCTTAAAATCCAACACGTTGTTTTGTCAAAAAAATGAAAATTCAATTTGCGGGTGTGGGAATTCAACATTTTTCTTTCTCAACAAAATGGAAATTCAATAATGACCATGGAATTCCAAAATGGTCTCCGATATTCAATTTCAGCTGTTGAAATTCCAATTTTGCTGTTGATAAACATTACAAACAACATTTGGTGAACATCAAACAATATTTTTACAGTGTGGGGCTATTGGGCTAGCAGAACTTATAAAAGTGATCTTTAATGACTCATTTGAAAGCTATTCCTCTTATATACGTTTTTTTTTTTTCAATTTTACATTTGTTAGTGCGATATAGCACTGAAAACCAAACTTATGGTGCCACTTCTTAAGTGGAAAAGCTCTGAAGTACAAAAAAGGTATCATTGCAATAGTTATTTCCAGAACCCTTAGCTGGAGGTTCACAAGAACCCATCGCGTACACTCCCCTCCCAGCCTCCTTAGTAAGTTTCATAAATCGTCTGCTCATCAGTAAGCTAGTGAAACATTAGCAGGCTACCCCACCGTCGTGGATAGATGTTTAATGGCTCGATTATAAGCTATTGGTAATAATTACTAGGTTTTAAAATATTCTGCAATCTATTAGATTTCACATATTTTAATGTCAACTAGTTTCTGAGGAGAATTTGGAATGAGCTCCTTGTCATGATTGAAGCATTAGCTGCCACATAGTAAAGAGCGAACCACACCGCATAGTAACTAAAAGTAAAAAATATGTTAAAACTATCGTTTTTTCTTTTTTATTCCTGGCCTAGCGGGTTACTAGAATATCATAGAGAGATGCTTAAGAGCTTATTCAATAGCTATTTCTCATATGTACTTGGTTTATATAAATTTCGCCATGTGCAAGTGCCATATGGCACGAAAAAAGGCACTTCTTATGCCGTTTCTCGAGGGTGGGGCTAGCGGGCTACTAGAACCGAGGGGTAACAACTGGGCATTTTGAGGGACACCTGGAGGCATGAGGCACGCCGGAGGCATGCCTCCGGAGGCATGCCGGAGGCATTAAAAATGGACAGGGAAGGAAACTTATAAAATATTCCAAAGTGCGCAATATGTAAATATATACAGCTGGCCTGTTATTCGGTATCTGTCGAATATTTCAGCTCCTTCAAAAGCGATCTTTTAAAACTTGGAAAAAATCATTTACGGGTTTATTTGGCAAGGAAAAGAACCCCCAAGACTGAAAACAACTGATATGTACCTAAAGAAGAAGAACAGAGGACTGCAAGTTGTTGATATTCATGCAAAAATTAGGTAACCCTACGATTGCATTGATGGTGTCACGTTTTCCTATTACTCATGCAGCGTTGCCACCAGCTCAAACTTAAAATTTCGATTTTTCTTCAAAAAAAAATCCAGAAATTTCAAAAAAATCCCGGAACACAGTTTTTAAGTTATACAACATAGGGCTGCGCGGTGATGACGTAAAAAGCAAGGTGCAAAATTCAAAGTACCGTGAAACGTGGTTTCTAGTTGTAACTAACAACTGATTGTCAATATTCCTAGTATTATTGCGACGTGAAAACGTTCTGGTGGATTAGTAGGATCTACGACAAATATTTTAGGCCAAAACAATTTACCAAAGTTCCGAAAAAATGTGTCTACGCATCCACATTTCATCGTTATTTGAATTTCCCGCGAAAAATTGACGTCACGCTTCGCAGCCCTATTCAATATGGCTTGACCAGCGGTAAAAGTTGCCTTTTATCACGTCATCACACGTCCCTTTCCCTTTTATCATATCTGCTTTTCTGTTTAGTGGCTGTACCAAGACGCACCCTTGGATCTCGGATTCTTAATTGTACGAAAAAAAAGGAATCTGCTGCTTTGACACGAAAGAATTCGGAAGAAACACTGATCCCTTTTTCCCGAATGTACTTAGAATCCAGCTTTCTTGGTATTAAACCCAGGCCTTTGGGTATTTGAAGAGAAAACTGTAAAGCAACAGTCAGAAAAACTGTTACTAACGAGCCAACTAAACAAAAATAACTAGTTTCTCAGATATTTATTGGTACGTTTCAGTAGTCATCTCGATAATCACAGCTCAAATGACAACCCTAAGAAACTGGGCAAATGAGCTTCAGTAAATCAAACTAAGCTCGGTTAGCACAAGTATAAACACTAAGTCTTCTACTACTAAGTCTTCTACTGAGCATAACAAGTTTTCCTATGGTATTCATCGCTTCCGCTGCCCTAGATCTCGGAATGCATTCGAGACTCAAAAAATTATATCAAGAACTCAAGCGAATGGGGACGAGGGGCACACGCACTTGAGCTGGAAGGACCAGCCCCACCGTGGGTGGCCTCCTCGTCGTAAGAGACATGGTTCAAGATTCTGTTCAGTTCTCTGCCCTCATGCACGTCGGTATTAAGGTCATTTTTGGTTTTTGTTGAAGGGTTGGTTGTATTTTTTTTTTTTTTTAAGGTTGGCCGTAAAAAGGCTGAAAAAAATAAAAAAAAAGAAGGAAAAAAGTGCCACCGCAAGAATGGGTTTCTTGTGGACGGAGGACGCCCAGTCTACGGGAGAGCAAATAATTTTTTTGTGTTAAAAAATTTTTAAGTTGTAAGAGTAAGCCTTTTGGAAGACCAACTTTAAAATTCGAATTCATATTAGTGAAAATTGAAGGATATGAATTTTAAGAAATTGAAGTAAAAATGCCACCAGAAAAGCATCTCCTATAGGGGGAAGGACACCCTGGAAAGGGGGGATCTATAGATATTTGGCAAGAAAAAAGTTAAATGGTAGTGTGCCTTCATATCCACTGACACGTTGACTGGTATATAATAACTTTTTTTTGAAGTTTAGGTGATATGATAATGCATAAAGTTTTAAGATTTATATGTTTTTTTATTAAAATATCACCGAGTGGAGAGGAGGAGGGGAGGGAAAAAAATAATAACTACCTCTGAAAAATGTTAAACAAAATTCCTTCTCTTGACACACAGAACATGGCGATGGTGGTGGTTATGGTCATGAGGTCAGTTTTGGGTTTAGGTGCCATTTTTAACATGATGATTGCGATGCTGACGAGACATCAAAAAGTGGAACCCTTTCTTCTGGATAATAAAATTTAGCTTTGTGAATACGTCTGAGTCAAAGCCAAAGACAATGTTGGTGCTGATTTCCATAGAAACGGGTTCTGCTGAATGCATGATATACAGGCTGGAGTCACAGTAGCCCTGGTCTGCCAATGCGGCAGTTAATGTGAGATCAGCATTCAGCCGAAACCGCTGGCACACATTTCCTATGTCGTCAGGGAACGGCATCACCATATTCTGCGTGTCAACAGAGTCGAATCTTCGCCCAGACAAGTAATCAAACTGTATGACCCGCTCAACTAATACTCTCTTTCCCCAGCCAACCGGTCTTTAAACGCATCATTCACCGATACGCAATTCCGATTTCACACCGACCTCTGCATTGGTTTGTGGCGACTCACGTAGTCCTACTCGTCGGCCCTGGACCATCACCCGTTTTAATCGGTCACTACTCAGCTTCTCAGAGCTTTCCCTCAGAAGCCACAACAGCGTGGATTTTTTATTGGTGTTATGGAACGTCAGAATTCTTGACAAGACAAAACCTAGAATTCTTCATGTTCGTCACAGGCTCACTAACCCATTTTTTCTCAACTCGGTGTTTCACACAGTGAGCAATTACTGCCAAATCTTCAAAGATGCCGTCACTTTCCGAGCCCGATTCAGTGTCAGTCGTGGAAGCCTTTTCCTGCTTATCGGACAGAGTATTTTCCTCTGAGTCATCGTCTGAGTCACTGTCGTGAAGTACAGAAAGACGAACATTCGGTACTTGGTGACCGAAAGCAGAAAGTACGTCGTCGGGTATCAAGGCTTTCATTATTCGCTAGCTTTCAGTACGAGCTCGCCCTAGCTCGAGCTTGATTTCATCGTCCCCGGGCAAAGAAAAACCGGAACTGACAGAAACAACACCAATGGATCTAACTCGCTTGGCCTTGGGCAAGGACAACTGTTGATTAGAATATTGAGCTTCAAAATCCGTTATACTTTCATATCGACGAATTTGACGTCGAAGTTGGAGGAACGAAAAGTTTATTAAAGTACTGTAAGTGCTGGTTTGAGACCGCATCTTCCTAAAAAAAAACTTCACACGGTTGGCTATTCATGTCGGAGAGTTTGAAAAGACGTTCGAGCCCAAGCCGTTTGAATCGACGAATGAGACGCACTAGGGAGTGCATATTTATCTCTAGGCAATGGTAAAGGTTTGTGGTAATAAAATTCTCGTTCAAAGCATAATGTCCACTCTTTAGGACCCAGGATCTTCAATATCGAACGCAGTAAACAACACGACCAAGTAAAGATAACCTCTCAAGAGGAGAAAGTTTGCCGTCGTAAAAAACGTGCCGTACACTTTCCATAAGTCAAAGATAAAACTTTGTTACTTCGCTTCCAGGAACACGCTGTTTCAGGTGTGCCGGAGGCACGGAGGCACGTGCCTCCGTGTCGGAGGTACGGAGGCACAGCCGGAGGCACGAAGGAAGGGACACCTACGACGGTCAGCTATTAGCCCCTCGACCAGAACATCTTAGATAGATTTTTGATAGCTCATATAAAAATATTGCTCATATTTACGTTCTTCCTATAAATTCCACCATCTGCAAGTTTTAAATAGCACTAAAAACGGCACTTTTGGTGCCATTTCTCAGGTGGAAAAGCTAGGGCGAGGGGCTACTGGAACTTTTTAGAGTGATGTTTAATGGCTCATTTGAAAACTTTTGCTCATATCTACGTGCTTCTTATCAATTCTACCATTCGTAAGTGAGATATAGCACTGAAAACAATATTTTTGGTGCCACTTCTTAAGTGTAAAATCTTGGAAGCATTAAACGGTATCATTGCAATAATTATGGTCCAACGCCCTTAACTGGAGGTTTGTAAGAACACCTCATGCAACTTCCTCCTTTAGGCCCCCTTAATAAACTACACAATTCAATTCCTACAAACACCAATATATTAAATTACTTTGTTAGAGGCGTGGTTCTGTCAGTACAGCGCTAGACTTCAAATAAGATTATCATGCATTCGATTCAAACTTGGACTTTTTTTTTCAATCATGGTTTGGTCCCTTCCTATGATTACTTTTCATATAATCCACTATTTTTGTAAGCGTGATGCACTCATTCTTTAAGGCATATCCTGGGAAGGCAGATTTTAAATCTATTACTCATATCTACGTGCTTTTTATCAGTTTTACCATCCGAAAGTGCCATATAGCACTAAAAACGGCACTGTTGATAACACTTCTTAAGTGGAACAGTTTGGAAGCATAAAATGGTACTATTGCAATAGCTATGGTCCAAAGCCTCTAACTGGAGGCTTATAAAATCCCCTAACATGTACTCGCCCTCCAGACCCTCTTAGTAAGTTTCATAAATCGACTAGTCATGTGAAAAGTAAAAGATTAACTAAAATTAAAAGTGGAAAGATTAACGAAAAAAAATAACTAAAATTAAAAACAGATCTACCAAAAATTAAGCTTGATTGATCAACAGTTTTGAATTGAACCTTCAAACTTTACTCTGTGATGAAGCCTGTGTGTTAGTTCTAACGGCGGTAACTGAAGGGAAGAGACGTCCTTCCCCCTTAGTTTTTGCTCTTGGCTAGGTTTTCACATCACCTTATTTCATTGGAAAAGGCAATTATTTCATTTAAAAAAGTTGGGAAAACAACCTAAAGTGCACTTTGTGGGAATGGGCTATCAAGTCAAATTTATAAAAAGCGACTAAGTATAAATGTAACTTTTTAAATGGATCCATAAACAGCTTTCTTTTGTTACAGTAGCCTTCTAGTTTCTGCTCGTCAGAAGGTGAGTTATAAAGCCCTGTCTTCATTATGGCTTTTTCAGGCGAAGTCGGCCGAGGGAAAACGGATTTTTGCTTATCGAATAACAGACGTTTCTGAAAAACATGTATTGTTTTGTGAACTATGGATAATGAACTTTACGTTATAGACTGAAAGTTTTCCTTAGCTGTCAAGGTTGTTTGCAGTATTTTTTAGAGCTTTCTTATCTCCCCTAGATTGGTGATAATTAGAAATTATATTAAAAATAAGTTTTAAACTGAAACTAAGAAATGGCATTAAAACTTAAAACAAACACATTATTCCGTATAAATAAAAAAGATCATGGCAGCGTTGTTTCTGCATTAAATTTTAATCAAAACGATCAAAGATTAATTTAAAAGAAACCATGTTTTACCGAGGGAAGTAAAGAGCAAAGTTGAACTTAAAACGAACAAAAATTATTACTTCACAGCCTATTTAATATATATATTAATATAACTAGTACAAATAAACCAAGTAATTATGTTTCGCTATGCTTTTTTGATTATACAAAACTAGTGCTTTACTGAAAACACAAAATAATATGGAAGTTTTGATACAGTAAAAGCAAACCAATTAAGAACACTATATAGAATCAAAATATTATCAAGCCCTTTTAGGATCAACCCCTTTTAAGATAAAGCAACAATCCATTTAAGGATTTTCTTTGTTATATTACGTTTAATTTTGCATCAGTTCTGTACAATGGTTCAGTTCAATGACTGGCTTTCGTTTTGGTTCTTAAAAGGAAACTAGCTTTAGAATTTGTATCATAGCTTGAAATTCACTCTTGTATAGAGAGAAATAATTGGATTTCCAGAGTTCATATTATGTGTTATTTGATCTTCATTTTAAGTGATACTAAAGCATATTTTTAATAATTTAAGACTGTATATTACCCACTATTGGTATTATAGCTGGTGAGATGCAAAATACTGCTTGATAATTCAATCCAATATTTATGTATGCTGTTCAATTACTTCGTGGTTATAAAAAAATATTTAGTTTTACGCTTATGTTTTAAAGATAATTTTAATTGTATACTGAAACTTATTTATGTCACAACTGGTGTAAGACTATGAAAAGCTTTATAGATTCGTTTAGTGTTGTCAGGCTAACAACACTTTTGACTCTTAAATCAATAATCCTGCTTTGTATACATGACTTTTGTGTTTTCAGTAAAGCGCTAGTTTTGTATAATCATAAAAGCATAGGGAAACGTAATTAGTTGGTTTATTTATAATAGTTATATTAATATATATTAAATAGGCTGCGAAGTAATAATTTTGTCCGTTTTAAGTTTCAACTTCGCTCTTTACTTCTCTCGGAATTAAGTGGCTATTAAGTGGCTTAGTATCCATATTTGCAGTTAGCTCTCTGGGCTCCGTGCAAAAGCTCTTGTTGACATTAAACAAAAGCTGAAAATCACGGCTGAAAAAAAGAAGCTGAAAATCGACGGGAAAATCCTCACTAATCATGGTCCTTACTCACGTCAAGTATTCGCTCATCTTTATAGTACTTTTTTACCACTCCGTTTATTTATGTCTGGTATGTATCCACTGCCCCAAAAGAAGAAACTAAAATCAATTCGAGTGATGAACTTTCGGCACCAGAAGTACCTACTTTATTTGCCTCTTTAATCGACGTGAGATTAAAGATTTAATAAGATTGAATGACGGTGAGAATGATCTCACCGTCATCATGCCATTGTTAGCAAATACGGTGCTACAGATATTACTGAGTCATTCGAAAGATTAAATACGGTTTTAGCTGATAAAGCTGTTTTTTCTCTAGGTTGTTTTTACCCGGTTAATTAGATGGTTTTGTCGTTAGTGATTGTGCGTTTTGTCGTTAGTGATCGTGTATATTGAAGTTTCTTTATGTTTGTTTTTTCCTAGTACTCCGCTGATGGTTTGTAGTTTTGTAGCGAACTAAAAAAATAAATTATTACTGAAGCACAAGAATATCAAAAACTTGTACTAATGAGATTATAATTTTTGCCTAATTTTTCATATGAACCTATATTTTATCCTTTGAAATTGCTTATGGGAGTAGGGAGGGCATAATAGACGCCGTACGAACACCGTGCTGCCATATACAATTGAGTCTAACGGGACCTAACCATAAAAACAATGTTATTGATCCACGAAGACGAAAGAATTTCTGAGAAATTGATTTGCATAATCGAGGGGAATTATTGATCCAAGAAAGGGGAATGAAGAAAACAATATGGCTTCTTTGATCTTTAGGTCTGAGAGATAAATGACATCACTTGTTTCCTAGGAATTATACGGAACTCTAAAGAGATAGAAATTCTATTTTTAAATATGGCTTCTCTGATCTTGAGGCTTAGTGATAAATTAATATTCTATCGATGCCTTAATAGAGTAACCAAGAACACCTTAGAGATGAAGAGATTAACGCGGGATATTTTCCTGGGAGTTTCAAATGAGACAGCGCAGGGATGCCAAAACAAAAGGAACACCCAGAAATTACGTTTAGAGGATTATTTAGTTAAAACCGCTGGATACAATTTAGAAGACTGTTGTAGCATAACAAATTGAGAAATTTCAGAAGGTGATTTGGGTGAAACCGTTTGAGAAATTTTAGAGTAGGATTTTACAGAATGATTCGGAAGCCGATGTGGGGCAAAACTCTGTGGTAGTTATAATACACAAGCTCCATTTGAACTGTGTTGTAAGATCCCCTACCTCAACCCCAAAGGGCCCCCTACCCCAACCCCAAAGGCCCCCCTACCCCAACCCCAAACGACTCCCCTACCCCAGCCCCAAAGGGCCCCCTACCCCAACCCCAAAGGGTCTCATCCCACCCGAGCCCCCAAGGGCTCCCAACCCCCCAAAGGCCCTCCAAATGCCCCCAGACCCCAATGGCCCCTCGGGTCCCCAAAGACCCTCGAGCTCCCAAGGGCCCTCCGAGCCTCTAATGGCCCCCCGGGTCCCCAAAGGCCCCCCCGGGTCCCCAAATGCTCCCCGGGTCCCCAAAGGCCCCCCAGGCACCCAAAGGACCCCCAGACCCCCAAAGAGCCCCCATCACCATTTTTTTAATACTTTTTTTAATCATTTTTTTTGTGTGTCTGGGTTGGTGTTTGCAAGTCCATGCATTTGTCATGTTGGTTTGAATGTCTAAAGTGTCTATCTTTCTCTGTTTGTATGTCTGAATCTATTTGTTCGCATGTCTGGGTTGGTCTTTGCAAGTCCTAGAATTTGTCTTTGTTGGTTTGAATGTCTAAAGTGCATGTTTTTCTCTGTTTGTATGTCTGAATCTATTTTATTGCATGTATGGGTTGGTGTTTGCAAGTCCAAGAATTTGTCTTGTTGGTTTAAATGTCTAAGGTGTCTGTCTATATCTGTTTGTAAGTCTGAATCTATTTGTTTGTATGTGTGGGTTGGTGTTTGCAATTCCAAGAATTTGTCTTTGTTGGTTTGTATGTCTAAAGTGCATGTCTTTCTCTGTTTGTATGTCTGAATCTATTTGTTTGCATGTCTGGGTTGTTGTTTGCAAGTCAGAAAATTTGTCTTTGTTGGTTTGAATGTCTAAAGTGTCTGACTTTCTCTTTTTGTATGTTTGAATCTCTTTGTTTACATGTCGGGATTGAGGTCTGCAAGTCCAAGAATTTATCTTTGCTGGTTTGAATGTCCAAAGTGCCTCCCTTTCTCTTTTTGCATGTCTGAATCTATTTCTATGAATGTCTGGGTTGGTGTTTGCACGTCCAAGAATTCGACACTTTTTTGAGCTAAAAGTCCTGGACTATTTTAGGATTTTCTTTATTATTTTACGTTTAATTTTGCATCAGTTCTGCACAATGGTTCAGTTCAATGACTGGCCCTCGTTTTGGTTCTTAAAAGGACATTTCATGATTAGTTTGTACAAAAGTTTGAAGTAAAACCATCTTGATAGTATTAGGGCAATAAACTAGCGTTAGAATTTGTATCATAGCTAGAAATTCACTCTTGTATAGAGATGAATACTCGGATTTCCAGAGTTCATATTATGTCATATTTGATCTTCATTTCAAGTGATACTAAAGCCTATTTCTTATAATTTAAGACTGTATATTATTCACTATCGGTATTATAGCTTATGAAAGCAAAATGCTGCTTGATAATTCAATCCAATATTTATGTATGCTGTTCAATTACTTCGTGGTTATTAAAAAATATTTAGTTTTATGCTTATGTTTTAAAGATAATTTTAATTGTTTACTGAAAGTTACTAATGTCACAACTCGTGTAAGACTATGAAAAGCCTTATAGATTCGTTTAGTGTTGTCAAGCTAACAACAATTTTGACTCTTATATCAATAATCCTGTTTTTTATACTTGACTTTTGTGTTTTCAGTAAAGCGCTAGTTCTCTATAATCATAAAAGCATAGGGAAACATAATTAGTTGGTTTATTTGTACTGGTTATTTTAATGTATATTAAATAGGCTGTGAAGTAATAATTTTTGTCCGTTTTAAGTTTCAACTTCGCTCTTTACTTCCCTCGGAATTAAGTGACTATTAAGTGGTTATTAAGTGGCTTAGTATCCATATTTGCAGTTATCTCTCTGGCCTCCGTGCAAAAGCTCTAGTTGACATTAAACAAAAGCTGAAAATCACGGCTGAAAAAAGAAGAAGCTGAAAATTGACGGGAAAATCATCACTAGTCATGGTCCTTACTCACGTCGAGTACTCGCTCGTCTTTATAGTACTTTTTCACCACTCCGTTTATTTATGTCTGGTATGTATGCACTGCCCCAAAAGAAGAAACTAAAATCAATTGGAGTGATGAACTTTCGGCACCTGAAGTACCTACTTTATTTGCCTCTTCAGTCGACGTGAGATTAAAGATTTAATGAGATTGAATGACGGTGAGAATGATCTCACCGTCATCATGCCTTTGTTAGCAAATACGGTGCTAGAGATATTACTGAGTAATTCGAAAGATCAAATACTGTTTTAGCTGATAAAGCTGTTTTTTCTCTAGGTTGTTTTTACCCGGTTAATTAGATGGTTTTGTCGTTAGTGATTGTGCGATTTGTCGTTAGTGATTGTGTATATTGAAGTTTCTTTATGTTTGTTTTTTCCTAGAACTCCGCTGGTGGTTTGTAGTTTTGTAGCGCACTAAAAAAATAAATTATTACTGAAGCACAAGAATATCAAAAACTTGGACTAATGATATTATAATTTTTGCCTAATTTTTCATATGAGCCTATATTGTATCCTTTGAAATTGCTTATGGGAGTAGGGAGGGCATAATAGACGCCGTACAAACACCGTGCTGCCATCTACAATTGAGTCTAACGGGACCTAACCACATAGGCAATGTCATTGATCCAAGAAGAGGTGAGAATTTCTGAGAAATTGATTTGCATAATCGAGGGGAATTATTGATCCACGAAAGGGGAATTAAGAAAACAATATGGCTTCTTTGATCTTTAAGTCTGAGATATGAATGACATCACTTGTTTCCTAGGAATTATACGGGACGCTGAAGAGATAGAAATCCTATTTTTAAATATGGCTTCTCTGATCTTTAGGCTTAGTGATAAATTAATATTCTATCCAAGCCTTAAGAGAGTAACCAAGAACACCTTAGAGATGAAGAGATTAACGCGGGAATTTTTTTCCTGGGAATTTCAAATGTGACAGCGCAGGGATGCCAAAACAAAAGGACCACACAGAAGTTATGTTTAGGAATTATTTGGGCGAAACCGTTTGAGACATTTTAGAAGATGATTTAGGAGTAACAGTTTGATATATTTTAGAAGATGATTTGGGCGAAACAGTTTGAAACATTTTAGAAGATGATTTTAGAAGATGATTTAGAAGATGATTTGGGGTGAAACTCTGTGGTAGTTATAATGCACAAGTTCCATTTGAACAGTGTTGTAAGGTCCCTTACCCCAACCCCAAAGGGCCCCCCTACACAAACCCAAAAGGGCCCCCCTATACCAACCCCAAAGGGCCCCCCTACCCCAACCCCAAAGGGCCCCCTACCCCAACCCCAAAGGGCCTCATCCCCCCTGCCCCAAAAGGCCCCTGAGCCCTCAAAGAACCCCAGGGACCCCGATCCCCCAAAGGCCCCCCAGCCCCTCAAAGACCCCCGAGCCCACCAAATGCCCCCAGACCCCAATGGCCCCCCGGGTCCCCAAAGGCTTCCCGAGCACTCCAAATACCCCCGGACCCCCAATGGCCCCCCGGGTCCTCAAAGGGCCCAGGTTCCCAAAGGCCCCCAGGCCCCCAAAGGCCCTCCGGCCCCCAAAAGACCCCCGGGCCCCCAAAGAACCCAAATCACCATTTTTTAAATACTTTCCTGAATCAATTTGTTTGTGTGTCTTGGTTGGTTGTTGCAAGTCCAAGTGTTTGCCTTTGTTGGTTTGAATGTCTAAAGTGTCTGTCTTTCTCTGTTTGTATGTCTAAATCTATTTGTTTGCATGTATGGGTTGGTGTTTGCAAGTCCAAGAATTTGTCTTGTTGGTTTGAATGTCTAAAGTGTCTGTCTTTCTCTGTTTGGATGTCTGAATCTATTTGTTTGCATGTGTGGGTTGGTGTTTGCAACTCCAAGAATTTGTCTTTGTTGGTTTGTATGTCTAAAGTGCCGGTTTTTCTCTGTTTGTATGTCTGAATCTATTTGTTTGCGTGTCGGGGTTAGTGTTTGCACGTCCAAGAATTTGTCTTTGTTGGTTTGAATGTCTAAAGTTCCTCTCTTTCTCTGTTTTTATGTCTGAATCTATTTGTTTGCATGTCTGGGTTGGTGTTTCCAAGTTCATGAATTTGTCTTTACTGGTTTGAATGTCTAAAGTGCCTTTCTTTCTATGTTTGGATGTATGAATCTATTTGTTTGCATGTCTGGTTTGGTGTTTGTAAGTCCAAGAATTTGTCTTTGTTGGTTTGAATGTCTAAAGTGCATGTCTTTCTCTGTTTGTATGTCTGAATCTGTTTGTTCGCGTTTAAGGATTAGTGTTTGCACGTCCCAGAATTTTTCTTTGTTGGTTTGAATGTCTAAAGTTCATGTCTTTCGCTATTTTTATGTCTGAATCTATTTGTTTGCATGTCTGGGTTGGTGTTTCCAAGTTCATGAATTTGTCTTTGTTGGTTTGAATGTCTAAAGTGCCTGTCTTTCTCTGTTTATATGTGTGAATCTATTTGTTTGCATGTCTGGGTTGGTGTTTGCAAGTCCAAGAATTTGTCTTTCGTTGTTTAAATGTCTAAAGTGGCTGTCTTTCTCTGTTTGTATGTCTGAATCTGTTTGTTCGCATTTCAGGGTTGGTTTTTGCAAGTCCCATAATTTGTCTTTGTTGGTTTGAATGTCTAAAGTTCCTCTCTTTCTCTGTTTGTATGTCTGAATCTATTTGTTTGCATGTATGGGTTGGTGTTTCCAAGTTCATGAATTTGTCTTTGTTCGTTTGAATGTCTAAAGTGCCTGTCTTTCTCTGTTTATATGTGTGACTCTATTTGTTTGCATGTCTGGGTTGGTTTTTGCAAGTCCAAGAATTCGTCTTTGTTGGTTTGTATGTCTAAAGTGCCTGTCTTTCTCTGTTTGTATGTCTGAATCTATTTGTTTGCGTGTCGGGGTTGGTGCTTGCAAGTCCATAAATTTGTCTTTGATGGTTTGAATGTCTAAAGTGTCTGTCTTTCTCTGTTTGTATGTCTGAATCTATTTGTATGAATATCTGGGTTGGTGTTTGAACGTCCAAGAATTTGTCTTTCGTTGTTTGAATGTCTAAAGTGGCTGTCTTTCTCTGTTTGTATGTCTGAATCTATTTGTTTGCGTGTCGGGGTTAGTGTTTGCAAGTCCAAGAATTTGTCTTTGTTGGTTTGAATGTCTAAAGTTCATCTCTTTCTCTGTTTTTATGTCTGAATCTATTTGTTTGCATGTCTGGGTTGGTGTTTGCAAGTTCAAGAATTTGTCTTTGTTGGTTTGAATGTCTAAAGTGTCATTCTTTCTCTATTTGGATGTATAATTTTATTTGTTTGCATGTGTGTGTTGGTGTTTGCAAGTCCAAGAATTTGTTTTTCTTGATTTGAATGTCTAAAGTGCCTGCCTTTCACCGTTTATATATGTGGATATATTTGTATGCATGTCAGGGTTGGTGTTCGCAAGTTCCAGAATTTGTCTTTGATGGTTTGAATGTCTAAAGTTCCTCTCTTTCGCTGTTTGTATGTCTGAATCTATTTGTTTGCATGTCTGGGTTGGTGTTTCCAAGTTCATGAATTTGTCTTTGTTGGTTTGTATGTCTAAAGTGCCTGTCTTTCTCTGTTTATATGTGTGAATCTATTTGTTTGCATGTCTGGGTTGGTGTTTGCAAGTCCAAGAATTTGTCTTTCGTTGTTTAAATGTCTAAAGTGGCTGTCTTTCTCTGTTTGTATGTCTGAATCTGTTTGTTCGCATGTCAGGGTTGGTTTTTGCAAGTCCCAAAATTTGTCTTTGTTGGTTTGAATGTCTAAAGTTCCTCTCTTTCTCTGTTTGTATGTCTGAATCTATTTGTTTGCATGTATGGGTTGGTGTTTCCAAGTTCATGAATTTGTCTTTGTTCGTTTGAATGTCTAAAGTGCCTGTCTTTCTCTGTTTATATGTGTGACTCTATTTGTTAGCATGTCTGGGTTGGTTTTTGCAAGTCCAAGAATTCGTCTTTGTTGGTTTGTATGTCTAAAGTGCCTGTCTTTCTCTGTTTGTATGTCTGAATCTATTTGTTTGCGTGTCGGGGTTGGTGCTTGCAAGTCCATAAATTTGTCTTTGTTGGTTTGAATGTCTAAAGTGTCTGTCTTTCTCTGTTTGCATGTCTGAATCTATTTGTATGAATGTATGGGTTGGTGTTTGCAAGTCCAAGAATTTGTCTTTCTTTGTTTGAATGTCTAAAGTGGCTGTCTTTCTCTGTTTTTATGTCTGAATCTATTTGTTCGCATGTCAGGGTTGGTGTTTGCAAGTCCCAGAATTTGTCTTTGTTGGTTTGAATGTCTAAAGTTCCTCTCTTTCTCTGTTTGTATGTCTGAATCTATTTGTTTGCATGTCTGGGTTGGTGTTTCCAAGTTCATGATTGTGTCTTTATTGGTTTGAATGTCTAAAGTGCCTGTCTTTCTCTGTTTATATGTGTGAATCTATTTGTTTGCATGTCTGGGTTGGTGTTTGCAAGTCCAAGAATTTATCTTTCGTTGTTTAAATGTCTAAAGTGGCTGTCTTTCTCTGTTTGTTTGTCTGAATCTGTTTGTTCGCATGTCAGGGTTGGTTTTTGCAAGTCCCAAAATTTGTCTTTGTTGGTTTGAATGTCTAAAGTTCCTCTCTTTATCTGTTTGTATGTCTGAATCTATTTGTATGAATATCTGGGTTGGTGTTTGAACGTCCAAGAATTTGTCTTTCGTTGTTTGAATGTCTAAAGTGGCTGTCTTTCTCTGTTTTTATGTCTGAATCTGTTTGTTCGCATGTCAGGGTTGGTGTTTGCAAGTCCCAGAATTTGTCTTTGTTGGTTTGAATGTCTAAAGTTCCTCTCTTTCTCTGTTTGTATGTCTGAATCTATTTGTTTGCATGTCTGGGTTGGTGTTTCCAAGTTCATGAATTTGTCTTTGTTGGTTTGAATGTCTAAAGTGCCTGTCTTTCTCTGTTTATATGTGTGAATCTATTTGTTTGCATGTCTGGGTTGGTGTTTGCAAGTCCAAGAATTTATCTTTCGTTGTTTAAATGTCTAAAGTGGCTGTCTTTCTCTGTTTGTATGTCTGAATCTGTTTGTACGCATGTCAGGGTTGGTTTTTGCAAGTCCCAAAATTTGTCTTTGTTGGTTTGAATGTCTAAAGTTCCTCTCTTTCTCTGTTTGTATGTCTGAATCTATTTGTTTGCATGTATGGGTTGGTGTTTCCAAGTTCATGAATTTGTCTTTGTTCGTTTGAATGTCTAAAGTGCCTGTCTTTCTCTGTTTATATGTGTGAATCTATTTTTTTGCATGTCTGGGTTGGTGTTTGCAAGTCCAAGAATTTGTCTTTGTTGGTTTGAATGCCTAAAGTGCCTGTCTTTGTCTGTTTGTAGGTCTGAATCTATTTCTTTGTATGTCTGGGTTGGTGTTTGCAAGTCCAAGAATTTGTCTTTGTTGGTTTGAATGTCTAAAGTGCTAGTCATTCTCTGTTTGTATGACTGAATGTTTTTGTTTGCATGTCTGGATTTGTGTTTGCAAGTCCAAGAATTTGTCTTTGTTGGTTTAAATATCTAAAGTACCTGTCTTTCTCTGTTGGTATATCTGAATCAATTTGTATGCATGTCTGGGTTGGTGTTTGCAAGTCCAAGAATTGGTCTTTATTGGTTTGAATGCCTAAAGTGTCTGTCTTTCTCTGTTTGTATGTCTGAATCTATTTGTTTGCATGTCGGGGTTGATGTTTGCAAGTCCAAGAATTTGTCTTTGTTGGTTTGAATGTCTAAAGTGCCTTTCTTTCTCTGTTTATATGTCTGAATCTATTTGTCTGTATGTCTCGGTTTGTGTTTGCAAGTCCGAGAATTTGTCTTTGATGGTTTGAATGTCCAAAGTGACTGCCTTTCTCTGTTCGCATGTCTAAATATATTTGTTTACGTGTCTGGGTTGGTGTTTGCAAGTCCAAGAATTTGTCATTGTTTGTTTGAATGTCTAAAGTGCCTGTCTTTCTCTGTTCGTATGTCTGAATCTATTTGTTTGCATGTGTGGGTTGGTGTTTGCAAGTGTTTCTGATTTTTGTTGTCTCTCTGGAACCACCAGTCTCAGCGGAAATATATATATATATATATATATATATATATATATATATATATATATATATATATATATATATATATATATATATATATATATATATATATATATATATATATATATATATATATATATATATAAATATATATATATATATATATATATGATATATATTATTATAACTTGTACTGGTATATGTTAAATGAATAAAAGTATTGTATTTAATCCAACCTCTCTACAATCTACATTTAGTCTGTCGAATATACCCTGCTGGTACGCCTAATTAGTCAAGTCATAGCCTAAGGCACGCTACCAAAGTTTAAATACCTTAGGGCCATAGTTTATCTCCCCTATAAAGGAAGAATAAAGGTATCTACCACAACGTCACCTTAACAACACAAAAACAATTTTACCACAACTGGTGGCCGTTGCAAAAACTGGGTCGAGAGGGCTAGGTAAAATTAGTAGATTGAAATACAATGGCTTTACCAGAAGAAAAATGGCTTCCCTATAAAACGGTAGGCTACTTGAAATTGCAAAAATTACACCAGAATACGCGGGAATTTCAGATGTAGATGAGTCTATTGAAAAATTAAAAAAATTTCGAGGAATTAACTGAATCATTTGACGATAAGGTCAAAGAGCAATGCGTTGCAGCCAGATTAAAGGGAAGCGGCCTTAAACACTTTGAGACAATTAAGGAAGAGCCCGAGGACATTTGTACTCTAATTGAATCTTTCAAAACAAGGTTCATAGAGAAGAGTATCTCTGAGAGGTTAAGAACAGAGGTAGTGACATTCAATGCCTCAATTAGTATCAGGGAATATGCATACAAAATTTTTAGATCTGTATGCTTACAGTTAGAGAAAGGCGGAAATGATGAGACAGTACAGAAAGTACAATTACATACTTTTACCCAAGGGTTACCAAAAAAGCTATTAAGATTAATATTATCACGGAAACCGGAAAATTTAGAGCAGGCTATAATCCTAGTAGAAACAGAGGTAAGAATTGACGAGGCCATGAAAAAGTTTGATCAGATGTCAATAAATAACACTGGAGGCCGAGAAAGTATGAAATATGAAAGGGGACAAAAGCGGGTGAGCTTTGGGGAGCCCAATCGTGAAACAAGAAGGCATGAGGAAGGCTGAACTCTCCCACCATATACTGAACCCTCCCCATTTGACGGCCAATTCCATGGTATTAGATCCTTAATGACTTGGAATACCAAGTATTATGGACATCCACCTCCTCCTCCCGATGAAAATTATAGAGCAAATGGTGGCAGGTCAAGAATATATAGAAATAGGGATAGACCCCATGAGAAAGGGCAAATCACAAAGCAATATAGGAAAAGATTCAACTGCTATTATATTGGCAAACCAAACCACTATGCGGCAGATTTCTGGCATAGAATACCCAAAGAAGGCCAGACGTACAAGACAAGATACCAGTTCAGAACACATGGGGGCAGAAATTTTGGAAGGCAGGGAACAAATAACACTTGGCAAACGCCGAATAATATTCCAGAATTTAGGCCTAGAAATCATACGATTAACAACACCCAGGGTGAAAATAATAACTTTGAAGAAAACTGGGATAACCCCAGAAACTTTTGGTCAAAGACTGGGCATTTAAACGGAGAAACCAGCCTGTATTGGTCGACAGAGCTGTTTCCTTACAAAGACCCCTTTATAGTTTATAGCGTTGTGATAAAATGCAAATAATAATAATCTACCGATTTTGCGTTGTTTTAAAATTGAGTATTTCCAAAATTTACCGTGTTTACTGGATACGGGTGCATCTAAATCATTAATTCAAGAAGAAGTTTTTAAGAGGTTTCCTCCTAGTGTCAAAAATTGCGTAAGCAGATGCCAAAATACCCTGACATCAGTAACAGGTCACAAACTGACAATTTTGAGGGAATATCCATTAAAATTTAGCACAGGGGATAAAGAAATAACAGTAATGGTGATACTATGTAAGCAGCTACCATTTCCTTGTATTCTAGGAGTAGATGCTATAAAGAAATATGGGATCGTAAGGGAACCCATAACTGACACAATAAACATAAGCCAGGCAAATGAAACTAATAGGCGAATTTGCGTAACAACAGATAAAGAGAGTGACGATTCGGATTATAACCTAAAAATAAACGTAAAAATCACAATAGAAGGGGGAACAACAGCTCAAGTGCTATTGACATTAAATACAAAGGAAGGAAAGGTTAAAACAATGGATGCCATGATAGGAGGATACACCCTAAAAGAATACCCCACGATTTTCGTAGAAAATCAAGTTATTAAAATTAAAATGGTATCAAACACTTAAAACTATCAAATCTAAATAAAAACCAAGTAAAACTGAACCAAATTGGGGGTTGGGTCAGTGGAAAAGATTTGCAATTCAGATATAAAATCTCTAAACAGCCTAGAATTAAGCGTAAATTTCACTAGCCACGAAAAAATGCCATCAAAACCGCAACCACAAGAAAAATATGGAATGACAAAAACTGACTTTTTGCATCAATTCGATTTAAAACATTTACTGGAAAACGTAAAAACCCGGATGGGAAATATTCTTTGGGATTTGAGATGGACATTCACAAGATAAAAAGCGGATTGCGGATTAACTCACTTAATCAAGCACAAAATATCAACACAGGGCCCTCCAATTAAAAAGTCACCGTATAAAACACCTTATCATTTAAAACCATGGGTAGAAGACCAAATAAAGGAAATGGATGAATAGGGTATAATTAAAGAAAGTGTTAGCGATCGGTGCTTTCCACTAGTAACAGTCCGAAAAAAAATAATACCTAGAGGTTATGCATGGATTTTAGAGCGTTAAATGCAGTCACGGTAAAAGACGTTATGAAATTACCAAGAATTGAAAAGATTTTAGATTCGCTGGGAGGTACAAAATACTAAACTAGTTTTGACTTAATAGCAGGATATTGGCAAATAGCTTTAGATCTAGAAACAAAGCACAAAGCAACAGTAATCTTAGACGATGGAAGAAAGTTCACATTTGAACGTATGCCTTTTAGCTTATCATTTCGTCAAAATTGCTTTAGTCGACTAATGAATTTGATGTTAAAAGATAACGAACCAGGAAGGAAAAAAGATACCTTGGCTTATCTAGATGATATAACTTTGTTTACTGAAAACCTGGAAGACCATTTAGTCGGACTTAGTAAAATACTGTAAAAATTTGAAAAAGCAGGCTTAAAATTAAAACCAGAAAAATAAAAATAGCAGTACTAAAACTAGTTTTTCTTGGACATCTGATAAACCAAGGTACAATTTCATCAAATACAGAAAAATTTACGGTCATAGAAAATTTACAGCCACCTAAAGATCAAAAAAGCTGCAGATCAGTTTGAAGTTTGTTAAGTTATTTCAGACGATATATTAAATTTATGCAACAATAACACAACCTTTGACAAACCTTTTGAAAAAATCAGGTAAATTCGAATGTCCAGCGGGCGCAATGCAAGCGCTGAATGAAATAAAAAATCAATTATTACAGGCACCAATACTTAAACTACCAGACTTGTCACAAGACTTCTGTTTACAAACAGATGCGTCAGACTACGGAATTGGGGCCATTTTATGAAACATAAATTTGGAAAGAGTAGAAGCAATAATCCAATAGGCCAGCAAGTCGCTGACGGAGGCAGAAAGAAAATATTCGACGGTTGAAAAAGAATGCCTAGCAGTTGTATTTTTTACAGAATATTTTCGGCAATTTTTGCTTGAAAAAAAATTCATTTTACGTGTAGACCAAAAATCACTAATTTGGCTACATACGATGCAAAATACTTCAGCACGGCTGACACGATGGATACTACGTCTGCAAGAATATTCATGCACCCCAATATATTTAAAGGGCCGTACAAAAATGTTACCTGACTATTTGTCACGAAATCCTGATCCGGAAGGAAATTTGATATCAACCATCCAAAACGAACGGGAAGCAGTAGAAATACAATATAATGGAAATAATTCGAACCATTAATATAAAAATGATTTTTGTTTATCGATTAAATCCTTTCTATCAAAAGAAACGGAACTGTAAGAGCAGTTTAAACATTTTTTAAAGGACTTCGATAACTCTTATATAGATAAAAGTAAAATCTTATGTTAAGATGCTACAGAATTTTTCCTAGAATTTTACTTAGTGACAATGGGCCATGTTTTAGAGCCCAATTATTAGACAAAAATACGGAATATTTGGGGGTAAAGCGATGGTTTACATCGTCTCACATGGCATCCACTAATGGAAAAGCTAAACACAAACATAGGGAATTAGCTTACATGCTGGAGATGCATCTAAGAGAGGAAAATAAAAATTGGGACGAACCTATACCATTCGTAGTCTTTGCAGTAAATGCGGCTTTTTCACGTTCTTTTAAAGAAATACCATTTTTTTCCAACATCTAAGAGATCCCAGAATTTGTTTAGATGAAATAAAAAATGATAGAATACATTACAAACTGGACCAATACAAACAAGAAATTGTGATGCGAATGAAAAAAGCTATGGAACAAGTTAAAGACAATTTGGAAGATGCGAAAACAGAACAAAAAGAAAACTATGAAAGAACAAGCAAAAATAATAAAAATTATTGTTTAGGAGATTTGGTCTATGTATACAAAACCAATCTAGAAGGGACAAAAAATTAAAAACTGAAATGGGATGGGCCCTACAGGATTGTAAAAATTCTACCAAATAACTTAACTTATGTTCTAAAACATCAGTATAATGAAAAGGAAGAAGTAGTGCACCATAATAGAATTAAAAAAGATTTTTCTCAAAACCATGGAAATCAGAGCCTATTCCTTCGGACGAAGAAATAGATGAAACAATTTCACCAGTATATATCAGCTTAAAGACAGGACTTCACGTTTTTCTTTGTTTAATTCTAGTTTGAACAAATCGCACTACCTAGTTATACAATGCAGAGCTCGTAAATAATCCATGTCTGTTTCCGTGAAAGTCGTGAGGTCGTCGACAAATTCTTCTATCTTTGGTTGGATTCCTCTTATCTCGATTCCTTGTATCTCTTGCTCCAAATATCACAAAAATGGGTCATCCCTTCGATAAACTCTTTACAGAAACCATATACCCCTAGTATAATAAGTAGAATTTTTCTTCTTATTTTGTCAAATGCTTTTCGAATGTCAGAGATTGTGATTCTGTATTTCTTCTTTTCTTCTTTTTTTCCATCGCATTTATTACGTTTCGTCTGGCTCTTAGAACATCAGCTGTTTTCTGTCCATCTAATCCTCCCTTTTTGTCGATTACTTAGCAACTTAGCAAGTACCTTTTTAGTCGGTTTTCAAGAACTTCGAAAAGGGCTCATTCGATTCAAAATAGAAAGGGCTGATGCCCTTTTTAATAGTCAAAAGTGATTGGAGGGAAACTAATCTCCTCCCGCGTCAACCCTCCCATTTGACTTTATGTTTAAAAACTATATGTTGCCATAAGACTAAATCAAAATGAACTGTGTTAATGCTAATTCTCAATAAGGTATCTTAGCAGTATCCCAGGTACGACTGAAGGTATTATGTTCAAACCTTCGGTGCTGCTTCTGCTCTTAAAATTTAACCAAATCAAAGTAGCGTAAGTGCATGCAAGCTATCAAAGAAATTAAAGAGATTTTTTTGGAAATGGTATCACATTTTACATTTCAGGTCAACTAGAGAAGGTATGAAAGTAAATGAAACACTACTATTTGTGTCAAGATTCTTAAAAGGGTCTACGTTGTTAAAAATTGCTGAAAATTTTTCTCCATTATACAAATAGCAGACAAAACTATAAAGTCTTAAAAAAAAACGAAGATTTAAAATATTATTTTATTTTTCTCTTAAAAGACTATTTCAATATAAAATGAATAGAAATTAATTAAAAAAACTTTTTCCACAAAATAAGTTTTTCAAAGAAAAGTAAAGAACTCCATTAAACAAAAAATGAGCAAAAATAAAATCAAATAATCTACCAAGCGTGAAACTACCATAAATCAGCATCGATAAATAAATGAAACCCAAAATGAACAGAAATTCCAGTAAGAAACCGAGTCAAACTCAAAACGAGCAGAAATTAACATAAGTTGGGCTCAAAATCCCTATGCCTTCCTAAGGCAAGAACATAATTTGCACTTTACCGACTAAAATACAAATTAATTTGCATTGTCAGTTTAATATAAATGTACTGAAATTTAGTAATCAGAATGTTAATATTATTTGATTTATTAAAGTTATAAAGTTTTTTATAAAAAAAAAAAAATTATATTTTTTTCAGTAAAGTGCAAACTATGTTCTGGCCTTGGGAAGGCATAGGGGTTTTGAGTCCAACTTATGTTAATTTCTGCTCGTTTTGAGTTTGATTCGGTTATTTATTGTAATTTCTGTTCGTTTCGGGTTTCATTTATTTATCAATGCTGATTTATGGTAGTTTCACGCTTTCTAGATTATTTAATTTTATTTTTGCTCATTTTTTGTTTAGTGGAGTTCTTTACTTTTCTTTGAAAAACTTATATTGTGGAAAAAGTTTTTTTTAATTAATCCCGAGATAGGAGTTAGTGTTGATAGAGTTGTAAATTAAAGGGAAAAAAGGGGAATAGGGAGGAAAAAAGAAGAGAAAAAGAGAGAAGGAAGGAAGAAAAAGAGGGAAGGAAAGGAAAAGGAAAAAATAAAAAAGAAAAAAAGGGGGAGGGGGAAATTACTGTGTTAAATTTTGTTTTTGTAGTAGGTTTATTTATTTTTTGTTTGCGAATTAGAATATTTGGTAAAACAAAAAAAAGGAAAAGGAATAAGGAGAGAAAGAGAAAGAAGAAAAAAATAAGGTAATGGTAGTACCTGAAAAGATAAAACAAAGAGAAAAGAATGACGCAACAGCCAGGAGGGGTATTAGCAAGGTATGTACGAACAAACACTGGGTTTCTGAGCTTTTTGGCTTTCTCGGATGAGATGTACCTCTAGAGGTAGAAGTACACAGATGGCTGAAACATTATGGAGTCGAAAAGAGAGCCTGATAAGTATAGACGGATCAGGGCTGCGATATAGAAAAACTATGTCTGTGAAGTTCACCACTCGCAACGAGCTCCATAAGTTCCTCACTAAAACTGAAGACGGAATGTTATCATTTGATGAAAGAGTTGTATGCGTCGAAAGTTCCGAAACAAAACCCACTTTTGTGAGAATAGAAAGAATGTTATTAGAAATGGAGTTGTTAGATGTCCAAGAGACATTGGAAAGGTATGGTAGGGTTTTCTCATGCAAACGTGAGTATTACTCTGGTGACAGATATCTCGAAACAGCCAAAACAAGAGCAATAGCAAGCATAAGAGTAGGCCTACATAAGAACATCCCTTCTTTCATTTTCGTAAATGGAATGAGAATGTGGATATGGTATGATGGCTAAATCAAAACTTGCATTATATGTGATGAAACAGGACATTTAGCAGTTCAGTGTTCTTTTTCCTCACAGAGGTCACAAAGAAACATAACATCCAAACCAAGTGGCCCTAATGCCGTTAGTAGACAAAGAAACGTTTGGCCGGAAAAACAACCTAAAAACCAAACCAACCTGAGACCCAAAGAATCAGAAACTGGACAGGAAAAGAGAAATGCGTGTAAGAATCAGGAAGAAAAAATAGATGACGAAATGGAGAAAATGAAACAGGAAATCGCAAGATCGGAAAAGTGGGAAACGACCCGTGATTACAAGGATGAGCTAAAAAGAAAAATGAAACTGGAGAAAAAGGGACAAGATACGGATAGCAAAGAGGAAGAGTTGCAAGAGGCTCGCAGCAGGAGTACTCACTAGGGGTATGAAAACGAACAAAAGATCGCAAAGAACGAAATCACAGACAGGGCAAGCTGAACTTTCGAGCCAACTTGAAAGCATCGAAGGTATGATCGATAGTGTGGAAGAAATCGTACAGAGCAGTAACAGCCCTTGGCAAGCCAGTCTTTGGAACTAATCAATTACGCTGATACTTCTTTCTTATTAGTAGAAGGATTAGAAACCAAGAAAGCAAGAACTAGAGAAAATGCAGAAGACATGGTGATAAATCAGCAAGAGCGTCCAAAAAATTCGCTACTTTGAACGTAAATGGAATAAAGCAAAAAAGTAGACAAATAAAGCTATAAGGTTATCTACCAAAAGAAACAATAGACTTAGCATTTATACAAGATAATGAAACGAGGGAATTAAAAGGTTTAGAGCCTGAATATAATTATTATACGAATTACAATGCAGATGAAAGAAGTGTGGCAATAATACATGTAGAAAAGCTCCATGTAAAAAACATTCAAACCGATACAGACGGGAGAATAATTAGGTGTGAGACAGGTGGGTGTAAATTTGTCAACATATATGCTCCATCTGGGTCGCAAAACAAAAAGTACGAGAAGTATTCTTCGAAGAAAAAATAGCCCCATATATACAGAAAGATATTGAAAATACAGTTTTTCTTGGAGATTTTGACCTATGATAGGTATTTAAATTTTCATTCTTGCCGCCCTGTGTCGGTGAAAAGGGGGGTTGTAATATCACTAGTGGATAGAGCCTTTAGAATTTGTTCCCAGGAATTTCTGGATTCGGAATTGTTATACTTGAGGGATATTTTGTTTTGTAATAGCTACCCAATTAAGTTCTTTGACAAAATAATTGAAAATAGACGGGTTAAACATGATAGTATGGTTATTGGAGCTTCTCAGTCTTTAGATTTAGATGTATCAAAAAGTTTCATTTCATTACCATAGGTACCCAGTTTGGGTGAAAAACTTTCACGGGTCTTACGTAAATTTGGTATTGATAAATGTTTCCAATTGTTGAGGCCAATGGGTAGTTTTTTTAGTTCTGGTGAGGATTTAACCCGGGGAAATTTAGTAAGTGGGGTATATAAAGTTCCGTGTTCTTGTGGGAAGTTCTATATTGGTAGGACCCACCAACAATTTGTTGAAAGGTTTATTGAACACCGAAATTCAATTGAAAAAAACCCTACAATTAAGCAAGCCTCCAGAAACTTTTGTTTCTGCTTTAGCAGAGCATATTTGGTTTCAACCAGATCATTTTGTAAAATTTTATGAAGCCTTAGCTATTTCAAATGATAAGGGTTACACCCAATGGGCGAGGGGAGCCATAGAAATTAAAAAACATATGTTTGCTAACCTTTCGATAAATAGGGACACAGGAGTATATACCATCTTTTGAATTTGGGGACTTTACGTTCCTTCCGGTTTTTCTGTTAGGTAAACAGGTCATTACACTCTTTGCCAAGAGATTAAACCAGTATTGTCTATAACTTAATTTACGTTGGTTAAACTTCCGATGGTTAAGAAAGCGTAACAGGTAATTAAAGTATGAGAAATGGGATGCTATAATTAGAATGATTTTAAGTTGAAACATTGTGACGTGAAAATAACTCAGTTATTTGCTTGCGTGTATAGGAATTCCCATGTTATTTGCTTGCTTGTATTTTGTGTTAAAATAAGTAGTTTTTACATCTTTTAAAAGAGTTTTAAGGGGTTTGAGAGACTCAGTTGCCTAATTCCGTGTGATGTTAAACTTCAGATGGTTAAGAAAGCGAAACAGGTAATTAAAGTATGAGAAATGGGATGCTATAATTAGAATGATTTTAAGTTGAAACATTGTGACGTAAAAATAACTCAATTATTTGCTTGCGTGTATAGGAATTCCCATGTTATTTGCTTGCTTGTATTTTGTGTTAAAATAAGTAGTTTTTATATCTTTTAAAAGAGCTTTAAGGGGTTTGAGAGACTCAGTTGCCTAATTCCGTGTGATTTTTCTTTACTTGATGTTCATTAAAAACTAAATTTTTGTGTAAAATAAGTAGTTTTTATATCTTTTAAAAGAGATTTAATGGGTTTGAGAGACTCTGTTGCCTAAGTCCGTGTGTTTTTACTTTACTTGATTATCATTAATAAAGAATATTTTGTGTTAAATTATTAGTTTTTTTATCTTTTAAAAGAGCTTTAAGGGGTTTGAGAGAATCAGTTGCCTAATTCCGTGTGATTTTTCTTTACTTGATTGTCATTAAAAACGAAATTTTTGTGTTAAATAAGTAGTTTTTATATCTTTTAAAAGAGCTTTACAGGGATTGAGGGACTCAGTTGCCTAATTCCGTGTGGTTTTTCTTTACTTGATGGTCATTAAAAACGAAATTTTTGTGTTAAATAAGTAGTTTTTGTATCTTTTAAAAGATCTTTACGGGGATTGAGAGACTCAGTTGCCGGATTCCATGTGATTTTTCTTTACATGGTGGTCATTTGTTGTATCTTTTAAAAGAGCTTTACAGGTTTTGAGAGACTCAGTTACCTAATTCCGTGTGATTTTTCTTTACTTGATGGTCATTAAAAACGAAATTTTTGTGTTAAATAAGTAGTTTTTGTATCTTTTAAAAGAGCTTTACAGGGTTTGAGAGACTCAGTTGACGGATTCTGTGTGATTTTTCTTTACATGGTGGTCATTTGTAGTATATTTTAAAAGTTCTTTAAATGGTTTGAGAGACTAAGTTGACTAATTCCGTGTGATTTTTATTGAATTGTTGTTCATTAAAAAATAAATTTTTTTTTTAAATAATTAGTTTTTTTATCTTTTAAAAGTGATTTAAGGGGTTTGAGAGACTCAGTTGCCTAATTCCGTGTGGTTTTTCTTTACTTGATGGTCATTAAAAACGAAATTTTTGTGTTAAATAAGTAGTTTTTGTATCTTTTAAAAGATCTTTAAGAGATTTGAGAGACTCAGTTGCCTGATTCCGTGAGGTTTTTCTTTACTTAGTGGTCATTAACAACGAAATTTTTGTGTTAAATAAGTAGTTTTTGTATCTTTTAAAAGAGCTTTACGGGGATGGAGAGACTCAGTTGCCAGATTCCATGTGGTTTTTCTTTACTTGGTGGTCATTAAAAACGAAATTTTTGTGTTAAATAAGTAGTTTTTGTATCTTTTAAAAGAGCTTTACGGGGATTGAGAGACTCAGTTGCCTAATTCCGTGTGGTTTTTCTTTACTTGATGGTCATTTAAAACGAAATTTTTGTGTTAAATAAGTAGTTTTTGTATCTTTTAAAAGAGCTTTACGGGGATGGAGAGACTCAGTTGCCTTATTCCGTGTGGTTTTTCTTTACTTGGTGGTCATTAAAAACGAAATTTTTGTGTTAAATAAGTAGTTTTTGTATCTTTTAAAAGAGCTTTACGGGTATTGAGAGACTCAGTTGCCGGGCCCGTGTTAATTGTCTTGACTGTATTGGAATTAAAAACGGAATTTGTGTCTGCCACTATTCGTTTTTGTAAATTTTAAAGTAGAGTGAAATGTTTCGATATTCTCATTTACATGAGTATATGTTTCCCTTTTCTGTATGGTAATTAAAAACGAAATTTTGTGTTAAATAAGTAGTTTTTGTATCTTTTAAAAGAGCTTTACGGGTATTGAGAGACTCAGTTGCCGGATTCCGTGTGGTTTTCGTTTAATTGGTGGTCATTAAAAACTAAATGTTTGTGTTAAATAAGTAGTTTTTTTATATTTTAAAATAGCTTTAAGGGTATTGAGAGACTCAGTTGCCTTATTCCGTGTGGTTTTTATTTACTTGATGGTAATTAAAAAAGAAATTTTTGTGTTAAATAAGTATTTTTTTTATCTTTTAAAATAGCTTTAAGGGGTTTGAGAGACTCAGTTGCCTGATTCCGTGTGGTTTTTCTTTACTTGGTTGTAATTAAAAACGTAATTTTTTGTGTTAAATAAGTAGTTTTTGTATCTTTTAAAAGAGCTTTACGGGGATTGAGAGACTCAGTTTTACCTTGTCACAGTTACATTTTCATGATTTTGCAAACTTCATTTTGAATTTCTTTCGATGAAATGCAAGAGTTGGAATATTTCAGTAGTGTTTGTTTGTGGTTTACCTTGTCAAAGTTACATTTTCTTGATTAATAAAAGTTCATTTTTAAATTCAATAGTTGAAATGCAAGATTTGGACTATTTCATTAGTGTTTGTTTGTTGTTTAACTTGTAACAATTAAATTTTCTTGATTTTTCAAAGTTCATTTTGAATTTCTTTCGTTGAAATGCAAGAGTTGGAATATTTCAGTAGTGTTTGGTTGTGGTTTACCTTGTCACAGTTACATTTTCTTGATTTTTCAAAGTTCATTTTGAATTTCTTTTGCTGAAATGCAAGAGTTGGAATAGTTCAGTAGTGTTTGGTTGTGGTTTACCTTGTCACAGTTACATTTTCTTGATTTTTCAAAGTTCATTTTGAATTTCTTTCGTTGAAATGCAAGCGTTGGAATATTTCAGTAGCGTTTGGTTGTGGTTTAACTTGTCACAGTTACATTTTCTTGATTTTTCAAAGTTCATTTTGAATTTCTTTCGTTGAAATGCAAGAGTTGGAATATTTCAGTAGTGTTTGGTTGTGGTTTACATTGTCACAGTTACATTCTCATGATTTTTCATAGTTCATTTTGAATTTCCTTCGCTTAAATGCAAGAGTTGGAATATTTCAGTAGTGTTTGGTTGTGGTTTACCTTGTCACAGTTGCATTTTCTTTATTTTTCAAAGTTCATTTTGAATTTCTTTCGTTTAAATGCAAGACTTGGAATATTTCAGTAGTGTTTGGTTTTGGTTTACCTTGTCAAAGTTACATTTTCCTGATTTTTCAAAGCTCATTTGAATTTCTTTAGTTTAAATGCAAGATTTGGAATATTTAATAAGTGTTTGGTTGTGTTTTAAAATTTAACTCTTAAATTGTATTTTTTTTTCAAAGTTAAGAAATATTTTCTTTCGTTTTAGATAAATATATGGAATATTTAACTAGTGTATGGTTGTGGTTTACCTTGTCACACTTACATTTTCTTGATTTTTTAAAATTTAATTTTGAATTTCTTTCGTTGAAATGAAAGAGTTGTAATATTTCATTATTGTTTGGTTGTGTTTTACCTTGTCAAAGTTAAATTTTGTTGATTTTTAAAATTTAATTTTTAATTTCTTTCGTTTAAATTCAATAGTTGGAATATTTCATTATTGTTTGGTTTTGTTTTAAATTGTCAATTTTAAATTTTATTTTTTTTTAATATTTAAATTTTAATTTAATTATATTTAAATAAATATATTTAATATATAAGTAATGATTGTTTGTGATTTAAATAGTAACACTTACATTTTCTTGATTTTTTAATTTTCATTTTGAATTTCTTTCGTTGAAATGAAAGAGTTGGACTATTTCAGTAGTGTTTGGTTGTGTTTTCCCTTGTCACATATACATTTTCTTGATTTTTAAAATTTAATTTTGAATTTATTTCGTTTAAATTCAAGAGTTGGAATATTTCAGTAGTGTTTTATTGTGGTTTACCTTGTCACAGTTACATTTTCTTGATGTTAAAATTTATTGATTTTTCAAAGTTCATTTTTAATTTCTTTCGTTGAAATGGAAGATTTGGAATATTTCATTAGTGTTTGGTTGTGGTTTACCTTGTCACATTTACATTTTCTTGATTTTTACAAATTACTTTTTTAATTTCTTTTGCTGAAATGCAAGAGTTGGAATAGTTCAGTAGTGTTTGGTTGTGGTTTACCTTGTCACA
This sequence comes from Artemia sp. Qi Xiang Cuo, assembly GCF_049724085.1. Taxonomy (NCBI): domain Eukaryota; kingdom Metazoa; phylum Arthropoda; class Branchiopoda; order Anostraca; family Artemiidae; genus Artemia; species Artemia sp. Qi Xiang Cuo. The sequence goes on from NC_142805.1 coordinate 33,654,171, forward strand.
GTTACATTTTCTTGATTTTTCAAAGTTCATTTTGAATTTCTTTCGTTGAAATGCAAGAGTTTGAATATATCAGTAGCGTGTTGTCGTTGTTTACATTGTAACAGTTAAATTTTCTTGATTTTTTCAAAGTTCAATTTGAATTTATTTCGCTGAAATGATATAGTTGGAAGAGTTAAGTTTTTTGTGGTTGTGGTTTAACTTGTCACAGTTAAATTTTCTTGATTTTTCTAAGTTCATTTTGAATTTCAGTCGTTTTTGTTTGTGTTTTACATTGTAACAGTTCAATATAATGGATTTATAAAAGTTCATTTTGAATTTCTTTCGCTGAAATGCAAGAGTTGGAATATTTCAGTAGTGTTTGGTTGTGGTTTACCTTGTCACAGTTACATTTTCTTGATTTTTCAAAGTTCATTTTGAATTTCTTTCGATGAAATGCAAGAGTTGGAATACTTCAGTGTCAAAGTTACATTCTCTTGATTTTTCAAAGTTCATCTTGAATTTCTTTGGTTGAAATGCAAGAGTTGGAATATTTCAGTAGTGTTTGGTTGTGGTTCACCCTGTCAAAGCTACAATTTCTTAATTTTTCAAAGTTCATTTTTAATTTCCTTAGTTGAAAAGCAAGAGTTTGACTATTTCAGTGGAGTTTTGGTTGTGGTTTACCATGACACAGTTTCATTTTCATGATTTTTCAAAGTTCATTTTGAATTGCTTTCGTTGAAATGCTGTAGCTGGAATAAAATAGCAGTGCTTGCTTGTGGTACACATAGTTAAAGCTACATTTTCTTAATTGTTCCCAGCTCATTTCGATCTTCAGTCGTTGTAATGTACATGCTAGACTATTTCAGCTGTGTATGTTCATGGTCTACCCTGTCACTGTTACATTTTCATGATTGTTCAAAGTTTATTTTGAATTTCTTACATTGAAATGTAAGAGTTGGAATATTTCAGTAGTGTTCGGTTGTCGTTAACCATGTCACAGTTACATTTTCATGAATTTTAAAAGTTAATTTTTAATTTATTTAGTTGAAATGACATAGTTGGAATATGTAAGTAGTGTTTGGTTTTGTGTTACCTTGTAAAAGTTAAATTTTATTGATTTTTAAAATTTAATTTAGAATTTCTTTCGTTGAAATGCAAGAGTTTGAATATTTCAGTAGTGTTTGGTTGTGGTTTACCTTGTCACAGTTACATTTTCTTGAATTTTCAAAGATCATTTTGAATTTATTTCTTTGAAATTCACGAGTTGGAATATTTCAGTAGTGTTTGGTAGTGGTTTACATTGTCACAGTTACATTATCTTGATTTTTCAAATTTCATTTTGAATTTCTTTAGTTGAAATGAACGAGTTGGAATCTTTCAGTAGTGTTTGCTTGTTGTTTACCCTGTCACAGTTACATTTTATTGATTTTTCAAAGTTCATGTGCAATTAATCAAGAGTTATGATTACACTTGTTTTTAAACTATATGCTACGCGCGTACCTTTCATTGACAACGTTCCTATTGAATGTGAAGCCCTCCGGGTTTCTTAACCATTGCAAAAAAAGTGAGCATCACGACCGCACAACGTGTTAACAACTACGGGTTTTTTGGCAAACACACCCACAGCTCTGACACACACACATCGCCACGGGAAACACCAAGATAAGAACAACACCCAGATTCATTTTGAGAGAGATTTAGAAAAAGTTTGGTTGATATAATTTATCTTAGACTGGTGTGCCACTGAAATATTCCAACTCTTGCATTTCAGCGAAAGAAATTTAAAATTAACTTTGAAAAATCAAGAAAATTTAACTGTGACAAGGTAAACCACAACCAAACACTACTGAAATATTCCAACTCTAGCAATTCAAAGAAAGATATTCATAATTACAATTTAATAATCAATAAAATTTAAATCTTACATGGTAAATCAAAACCAAACACTACTGAAAAATTCCAAATATTGCTTTTCAACTAAATAAATTCAAAAAGAACTTCTAAAAATTACTAAAATGTAACTGCGTCATGGTAAACCATATCCGAACACTACTGAAATATTGCAAATCTTACGTTTCAATGAAAGAAATTCAAAATGAACTTTGAAAAATCATGAAAATTTAACTGTGACACGGTAAACCACAATCATCCTCTACTGAAATTGTTCAGCTATTACTCTTCAACGAAAGAAAATCGACATGAGCTTTGAACAATTAAGAAAATGTAACTTTGACAATGTAAGCCATAACCAGACACTGCTAAACCATTCGAAATATTGCATTTCAGCAAATACAATTCAAAATCAACAGTGAAAAATGATGAGAATGAAAATGTGTCATGGTAAACCACGTCGGAACACAACTGAAATAGTAAAACTGCTCTAATACAATGAATTAAATTCAAAATAAACTTTGAAACACCAAAAGTATATAACTTTGACAGGGTAAAGCACAATCAAACACAACTGAAATATTCCAACTCTTTTATTTCAGCGAAAGAAATTAAAAATGAACTTTTAAAAATCAATAAAATGTAACTTTGACACTGAATTATTCCAACTCTAGCATTTCAGCGAAAGAAATTAAAAATGAACTATTAAAAATCAATAAAATGTAACTGTTACAAGGTAAACCACAAACAAACACTACAGAACTATTCCAACTATTGCATTTCAGCGAAAGAAGTTAAAAATGAACTTTGAAAAATCTAGAAAATTTAACTGTGAAAAGGTAAACCACAACCAAACAGTACTGAAATTAAAAATGAACTTTGAAAAATCAATACAATGTAAATGTCACTAGGTAAAACAAAATCAAACAATACTGAAATATTACAACTATTGCATTTCAAAGAAAGAAATTCAAAAAGAACTTTGAAAAAACAATAGTATGTACCTGATATAATTTATATAAAAAGAAAGACCTAATTATATATTCCATAACATGATTGTCAACTATCGAAAATAAAAATGTCAATATTAATAAAAATAGAATTTCTCGTTGACAAAGTCATAAATACACAAACACTATTGAACTATTCCAACTCTTGCATTTCAGAGAAATAAAATAAAAATGAACATTTAAAAAATAAAGAAAATGTAACTGTGACAAGGTAAACCACAACCAAAAACTACTTAAATATTCCAACTCTTCCATTTCAACGAAAGAAATTCAAAATGAACTTTGAAAAATCAATAAAATGTAACATCCAGAAAATGTAACAGTGACAAGGTAAACCACAACCAAACACTACTGAAATATTCCAACTCTTTAATTTCAACTAAAGAAATTAAAAATTAACTTTTAAAAATCAAGAAAATTTAAATGTGACAATGTAAACCACAACCAAACAATACTGAAATATTCAAACGCTTGCATTTCAACTAAAGAAATTAAAAATGAACTTTGAAAAATCAAGAATATGTAATTGTGAAAATTTAAAAAACATCAAAAAATTACTTATATATTAAAACTCTTTAATTACAACTAAATAATTAAAATATTAAATAATAAATATAAATAAAATTTAACTTTTACAAGGTAAAAAACAACAATACACTAATGAAATATTCCAAATCTTGCAATTCAACAAAAGAAATTAAAAATGAACTTTGAAAAAATAAAGAAAATTTAACTGTGACAAGTTAAACCACAACCAAACAATACTGAAATATTCCAACTCTTGCATTTCAACGAAATAAATTCAAAATGAACTTTGAAAAAATCAAGAAAATGTAACTGTGACAAGGTAAACCACCACCAAACACTAATTAAATATTCCAAGTCTTGAATTTCAAATAAAAAAATAAAAAATTAAATTTTAAAAATCAATAAAATATAAATTTGACAAGGTTAACCACAACCAAACACTACTGAAATATTACAACTCTTGCATTTCAAAGAAAAAAATTAAAAATGAACTTTGAAAAATCAATAAAATTTAACTTTTACAAGTTAAACAAAAACCAAACAATACTTAAATATTCCATATCTTGAATTTCAACGAATAAAATTCAAAATGAACTTTGAAAAATCAAGAAAATGTAACTGTGACAAGGTAAAACACAACAATACACTACTGAACTATTCCAACTCTTGCATTTCAACGTAGGAAATTCAAAAAGAACTTTGAAAAATAAAGGAAATGTAACGTTGACAAGGTAAGCCACAGCCAAACACTACTGAACTATTCCAAATCTTGTTTTTCAGGAATAGAAATTCAAAATGAACTTTGAAAAATCAAGAAAATTAAGGAGTGATAAGTTAAACAATAACAATTCGCCACTGAATATTTAAATAACATGGATTTCAAGCAAAGAAATGCAAAAAGATATTTGAATTTACATGAAATAGAATCTTATTAAAGGACCTCAAAGATAAAACACAACTGAACTATTCCAACACTTGCATTTCAGCGAAAGAAATTCAAAATGAACTTTGAAAAATCAAGAAAATGTAACTGTGACAAGGTAAACCACAACCAAACACTACTGAAATATTCCAACTCTTTCATTTCATCGAAATAAATTCAAAATGAACTTTTAAAAATCAATAAAATGTAATTGTAACAAGTTAAACCACAACCAAACACTACTGAAATATTCCAACTCTTGCATTTCAGCGAATGAAATTCAAAATGAACTTTGAAAAATAAAGAAAATGTAACTGTGACAATGTAAACCACAAACAAACAATACTTAAATATTCCAACTCTTGCATTTCAACGAAAGAAATTCAAAATGAACTTTGAAAAATCATGAAAATGTAACTGTGACAAGGTAAAACTGAGTCTCTCAATCCCCGTAAAGCTCTTTTAAAAGATACAAAAACTACTTATTTAACACAAAAAATTTCGTTTTTAATGACCACCAAGTAAAGAAAAAACCACACGGAATCAGGCAACTGAGTCTCTCAAACCCCTTAAAGCTCTTTTAAAAGATACAAAAACTACTTATATAACACAAAAATTTCGTTTTTAATTACCATCAAGTAAATAAAAACCACACGAAATCAGGCAACTGAGTCTCTCAAACCCATTAAATCTCTTTTAAAATATACAATAACTACTTATTTAACAAAAAATTTTATTTTTTATTTACAATAAATTAAAGAAAAACCACAAGGAATCCGGAAACTGAGTCTCTCAATCACCTTATAGAACCTTTAAAAGATACAAAAACTACTTATTTAACACAAAAATTTAGTTTTTAATGACCACCAAGTAAAGGAAAACCACACAGAATAAGGTAACTGAGTCTCTCAATCCCCGTAAAGCTCTTTAAAAAGATACAAAAACTACTTATTTAACAAAAAAATTTCATTTTTAATGACCACCAAGTAAAGAAAAATCACACGGAATTAGGCAACTGAGTCTCTCAATCCCCGTAAAACTCTTTTAAAAGATACAAAAACTACTTATTTAACACAAAATTTTCGTTTTTAATGACCAACAAGTAAAGTAAAACCATACTGAATAAGGCAACTGAGTCTCTCAAACCCTGTAAAGTTCTTTTAAAATATAAAAAAACTACTTATTTAACAAAAAAATTTCGTTTTTAATGACTAAAAAGTATGGAAAAACCACACGTATTGAGTAAACTGATTCTAGACAACCCCGAACATCAAATTTAAAGGAAACAAAACTTCTTTATTAACCCAAAAATTTCGTTTTTAACGAACATCCAGTAAAGAAAAACCACATGTACTGCGGTACCTAAGTCTCTTTCTATCCCTCAAGCTATTTTAAAAGATAAAAAAACTACTTATTGAACACAAAATTTTATTTTTTAATTACTATAAAATAAATAAAAATAACACGGAATTAGGCAACTGAGTCTCACAATCCTCGTGAAGCTCTTTTAAAAGTTACAAAAACTAATTATTTAACAAAAAAATGTCGTTTTTTAATGAATACCAAGTAACAAACACACACAACTAATCCTACGCCTGAGTCTCTCCAAAAAAGAAATTCTATATTAAAAGATACAAAAACTAATTATTTAACACAAAAAATTAATTTTTAATGAACATCAAGTAAAGAAAAATCACACGGAATTAGGCAACTGAGTCTCTCAAACCCTGTAAAGCTCTTTTAAAAGATACAACAAATGACCACCAAGTAAAGAAAAATCACATGGAATCCGGCAACTGAGTCTTTCAATCCCCGTAAAGCTCTTTTAAAAGATACAAAAACTACTTATTTAACACAAAAAATTTCGTTTTTAATGACCATCAAGTAAAGAAAAATCACACGGAATTAGGCAACTGAGTCTCTCAAACCCTGTAAAGCTCTTTTAAAAGATATAAAAACTACTTATTTTACACACAAATTTCGTTTTTAATGACCATCAAGTAAAGAAAAATCACACGGAATTAGGCAACTGAGTCTCTCAAACCCTGTAAAGCTCTAATAAAAAAAAAAAAAACAAAAAAATCAAATAAAACAAATAGATTTTAATCACACTAAACTAAATTAACAAAACACGTAATTAGGCAACTGAGTCTCTCAAACCCCTTAAAGATCTTTTAAAAGATATAAAAACTACTTATTTAACACAAAAATTTCGTTTTTAATTAACATCAAGTAAAGAAAAATCACACGGAATTAGGCAACTGAGTCTCTCAAACCCCTTAAATCTCTTTTAAAAGATATAAAAACTACTTATTTTAACACAAAATACAAGCAAGCAAATAACATGGGAATTCCTATAAACGCAAGCAAATAATTGAGTTATTTTTAAGTCACAATGTTTCAACTTAAATTCATTCTAATTATAGCATCCCATTTCTCATACTTTAATTACCTGTTTAGCTTTCTTAACCATCGTAAGTTTAACATCACACGGAATTAGGCAACTGAGTCTCTCAAACCCCATAAAAGTCTTTTAAAAGATATAAAAACTACTTATATTAACACAAAATACAAGCAAGCAAATAACATGGGAATTCCTATACACGCAAGCAAATAACTGAGTTATTTTTACGTCACAATGTTTCAACTTAAAATCATTCTAATTATAGCATCCCATTTCTCATACTTTAATTACCTGTTACGCTTTCTTAACCATCTGAAGTTTAACCAACGTAAATTAAGTTATAGACAATACTGGTTTAATCTCTTGGCAAAGAGTGTAATGACCTGTTTACCTAACAGAAAAACCGGAAGGAACGTAAAGTCCCCAAATTCAAAAGATGGTATATACTCACAGGTAATTTAAATATTGACCCAATTTATGATAACCTTCTAAAGAGTGAATCAACAGTCAATAAGGGAGTTAAGATTTTAAATAATCACCAGGGGACTGTTTTACCTGCTAGACCAAAACGATTTACTTCAGTAATAGCTAACAAAAGGATTATTTCGCAACAGAATAATTAAAGTAATTTAAAGTTTTTTTAATTTTTCCTCAGTTACTCGGGTGTCCTCACTGAAGTAACTATAATAATAGCATCTTTTCCCTACGTGGATCAGTTTGCGCCAATTGTACATTTTTTTTTTTTTTGTGGTGGTTTTATTGGTTTTTAGTTTTATCTTGATTTTTTTTATCCTGTTCTTCTTGTTGTTTCTTTAAGTGCTGAAGACGCCTTTTTGAATACAGACGAAATATCCACGTTGTTTTGCATTTGTTTTATCTTTTCTCTCCACTGGCCACAGTCTCGTTTGTTTGCTTTTTTTTAGATTTTTCTCTTTATTGGTTTTTGGCAAACAGCTTGATAGTTGGAAAACGGTACAATTTTGTTCTCGATTTTGTCTATTTGTGGAAGGATATCACCTGACGTATATATGCGGTCGAGTCTAGCTCCTCCTCCCTACGCCGTCCAGCTTATCCTAGTGAAACTGCTTGTATTCACCTTTTCTTTTCAAACATCTAGAAAACCTGCATCACGCGCGAAGCATTTCAGAGACGAGCAAATATTGTCACTTTGTGCTATAGCATCTTGCTTGTCTGTTATGCAGTTAAAATCTCCAAGGAAAACTGTCTTTTCAATATCTTTCGGTATATATGGGGCTATTTTTTCGTCGAAGAATACTTCTCGCACTTTTTTGTGTTGCGACCCAGATGGAAAATATATGTTGACAAATTTGCACCCACCTATCTCACACCTAATAATTCTCCCGTCTGTATCGGTTCGAACGTCTTTTACACGGAGCTTTTCTTTATATATTATCGCCACGCTTCCTCCACCCGCATTGCAATTCGTAAAATACTTATATTCAGGTTCTAAGACTTTTAAGTCGCTTGTATCGTTCTCTTGTATATATGCAAAGTCTATTCTTTCTTTTAGTAGATACCCTTTTAGCATTATTTGTCTACTTTTTTGCTTTAACCATTTACCTTCAAAGTTGCAAATTTTTCGGAAGCTCTTGCTGATTTATCACCATGTCTTTTTTTGCATTTGCTCTAGTTCTTGCTTTCTTGGTTTCTAATGCTTCTATTGACGAGAATCAGCGTATCCGAAGCCTGGCTTGCCGAAGGGCTGTTATATTGTCACTATATTGTCATATAGGCAGGGCTGTTATATACACGAACAAATATTGTCACTTTGTGCTATAGCATCTTGCTTGTTTGTTATGCAGTTAAAACATCCAAGGAAAACTGTGTTTTCAATATCTTTCTGTATATATGGAGCTGTTTTTTCTTCGAAGAATACTTCTTGTACTTTTTGTTTTGCGACCCAGATGGAGCATATATAAAGACAAATTTGCACCCACCTGTCTCACACCTAATAATTCTCCTGTCTGTATCGGTTCGAACGTCTTTTACATAAATAAATAAGTAGAACAACAGGGAATTTTTTTTTTATACAAGACAGTGGAATGCAACCTTAAATGAATATTTCGACCCTAAATCCAAGGGCCGTCCTCAGCAAAACAGACCAAGAGAATAAAAACACCATAAAAGAAACTTACATTAAAATTCAATCATTAAAACTGTTTAAAATTAAATTATTTTTTTTAAACAGTTTAAAAAAAATTTAAACTGTTTTAATGATTGAATTTCAATGTAAGTTTCTTTTATAGTGTTTTTATTCTCTTCGTCTGTTTTGCTGAGGACGGCCCTTGGATATAGGGTCGAAATATTCATTTAAAGTTGCCTTCCACTGTCTTGTATTAAAAAAATTTCCCTGTTGTTCTACTTATTTATTTATGATGGAAAGGCAGTGTGGTCTTTATCGCTATTAACGTCTTTTACATTGAGCTTTTCTTTATATATTGTCGCCACGCTTCCTCCACCCGCATTGCAATTCGTAAAATACTTATATTCAGGTTCTAAAACTTTTAATTCGCTTGTGTCGTTCTCTTGTATAAATTTTAAGTCTATTCTGTCTTTTAGTAGATACCCTTTTAACATTATTTGTCTACTTTTTTGCTTTATTCCATTTGCGTTCAAAGTTGCGAATTTTTTGGAAGCTCTTGCTGATTTATCACCATGTCTTCTGCATTTTCTCTAGTTCTTGCTTTCTTGGTTTCTAATCCTTCTACTGATGAGAAAGACGTATCAGCGTAATCGATTAGTTCCAAAGACTGGCTTGCCAAGGGCTGTTGCTGCTCTGTACGATTTCTTCCACACTATCGATCATACCTTCGATGCTTTCAAGTCGGCTCGAAAGTTCAGCTTGCCCTCTCTGTGATTCCGTTCTTTGCGATCTTTTGTTCGTTTTCATACCCCTAGTGAGTACTCCTGCTGCGAGCCTCTTGCAACTCTTCCTCATTGCTATCAGTATCTTGTCCTTTTTTCTCCAATTTCTTTTTTCTTTCTAGCTCGTCCTTGTAATCACGGGTCGTTTCCCGCTTTTCCGATCTTGCGATTTCCTGTTTCATTTTCTACATTTCGTGGTCTATTTTTTCTTCCTGATTCTTAAATGCATTTCTCTTTTCCTGTCCAGTTTGTTATTCTTTGGGTCTCAAGTTGGTTTGATATGCAGGTTGTTTTTCCGGCCCAACGTTTCTTTGTCTACTAGCGGCATTAGGGCCACTTGGTTCGGATTTTATGTTTCTTTGTGACCTCTCTGAGGAAAAAGGACACTGAGCTGCTAAATGTCCTGTTTCATCACATATAATGCAAGTTTTGATTTAGCGATCATACCATATCCGAATTCTCATTCCATTTACGACAATGAAAGAAGGGATGTTCTTATCTACTCTCATGCTTGCTATTGCTCTTGTTTTGGCTGTTTCGAGATATCCGTCACCAGAGTAATAATCACGTTTGCATGAGAAAACCCTACCATACCTTTCCAATGTCTCTTGGACATCTAATAACTCCATTTCTAGTGGCATTCTTTCTATTTTCACAAAAGTGGGTTTTATTTCACAACTCTCGACGTATACAACTCTTTCATCAAATGATAACATTTCGTCTTCAGTTTTAGCGAGGAGCTCGTTGCTAGTGGTGAACTTCACATACATAGTTTTTCTATATCGCAGCCCTGATCCGTCTATGCCTATCAGGTTCTCTTTTTCGACTCCATAATGTTTCAGCCATCTGTGTACTTCTACCTCTAAAGGTACATCTAATCTGTGAAAGTCAAAAAGCTCCGAAACGCAGTGTTTCTTCGTACATACCTTGCTAATACCCCTCCTGGTTGTTGCGTCATTCTTTTCTCTTTGTTTTACCTTTTCATGTAATACCATTACCTTCTTTTTTTCCTTCCTTCTTCCTTCCTTCTCTCTTTTTCTCTTCTTTTTTCCTCCCTATTCCCCTTTTTTTCCTTTAATTTACAACTCTACCAACACTAACTCCTATCTCGGGATTAATTAAAAAAAACTTTTTCCACAATATAAGTTTTTCAAAGAAAAGTAAAGAACCCCACTAAACAAAAAATGAGCAAAAATAAAATTAAATAATCTAGAACGCGTGAAACTATCATAAATCAGCATTGATAAATAAATGAAACCCAAAACGAATAGAAATTACAATAAATAACCGAATCAAATTCAAAACGAGCAGAAATTAACATAAGTTGGGCTCAAAACCCCTATGCCTTCCCAAGGCCAGAACATAATTTGCACTTTACTGAAAAAAATATAAATGTTTTTATTTTTATAACTTTAATAAATCAAATAATATTAACATTTTGATTACTAAATATCAGTATATGTATATTAAACTGACAATGCAAATTAATTTGTATTTTATTCATTAAAGTGCAAATTATGTTCTTGCCTTAGGAAGGCATTGGGGTTTTGAGCGCAACTTATGTTAATTTCTGATCGCTTTGAGTTTGACTCGGTTACTCATTGTAATTTATGTTCGTTTTAGATTTCATTTATTTATCGATGCTGATTTATGGTAGTTTCACGCTTGGTAGATTATTTGATTTTATTTTTGTGGAAAAAGTTTTTTTAATTAATTTCCTGTTCATTTTATATTGACATAGTCTTTTAAGAGAAAAAGAAAATAATATTTTAAATCTTTTCGTTTTTTAAAGAATTTATAGTTTGGCCTGCTATTTGTATGCTGGAGAAAAATTTTCAGGAATTTTTCACAACATACACCCTCTTAAAAATATGGACACAAATAGTAGTGTTTAATTTAGTTTCATACCTCCTCTAGTTGACCTGAAATGGAAAACTTGATACCATTCGCAAAAAAATCTGTTTAATTTCTTTGATAGCTTGGATGCACTTACGATATTTTGATTTGGTTAAATTTTAAGAGCAGAAGCAGCCCCGAAGGTTTGAACATAATACCTTCAGTCGTACCTGGGATACTGCTAAGATGCCTGATTGAGAATTAGCATTAACACAGTTCATTTTGATTTAATCTTATGGCTACATATAGTTTTTAAACATATAGTCAAATGCGAGGGTTGGCGTGGGAGGGGATTAGTTTCCCTCCAATTACTTTTGACTATTAAAAAGGGCATCAGCCCTTTCTATTTTCAATCGAATGAGCCCTTTTCGAAGTTCTTGAAAAGTTCTGGCAAACCGACTAAAAAAGGTACTTGCTAAGTTGCTAAGTAAACGACAAAAAGGGAGGATTAGATGGACGGAAAACAGCTGATGTTCTAAGAGCCAGACGAAACGTAATAAATGCGATGGAAAAAAAAGCAGGAAAAGGGGAAATACAACATCACAAGCTCTGACATTCGAAAAGCATTTGACAAAATAAGAAGAAAAATCCTACTTATTATACTAGGGGTATACGGTTTCTGTAAGGAGTTTATCGAAGGGATGACCCATTGTTGTGATATTTGGAGCAAGAGATACAAGGAATCGAGATAGGAGGAATCTAACAAAAGATAGAAGGATTTGTGAACGACCTCATGACTTTTACAGAAACAGACATAGATTATTTGCGAGCTCTGCATTGTATAACTAAGTACTGCAATTTGTTCAAACTAGAATTAAACAAAGAAAAATGCGAAGTCCTGTGCTTAGACTGGTATATACTGCGAAATTGTTTCATCTATTTCTTCGTCCGAAGGAATAGGCTCTGATTTCCAGGGTTTTGAGAAAAATCCTTTTTTCATTCTATTATGGTGTGCTACTTCTTCCTTTTCATCATACTGATGTTTTAGAACATAAGTTAAGTTATTGGTAAAATTTTTAAAATCCTGTAGGGCCCGTCCCTTTTCGGTTTTAACTTTTTGTCCCTTCTATATTGGTTTTGTATATATAGACCAAATCTCCTAAACAATAATTTGTCTTTTTTTTGCTTATTCTTTCACAGTTTTCTTTTTGTTCTGTTTTCGCATCTTCCAAATTGTCTTTAACTTGTTCCATAGCTTTTTTCATTCGCTTTACAATTTCTTGTTTGTATTGGTCCAGTTTGTAATATATTCTATCATTTTTTATTTCATCTAAACAAATTCTGGGATCTCTTAGATGTTGCAAACAATGGTGTTTCTTTTAAAGAACGTGAAAAAGCCGCATTTACTACAAAGACTACGAATGGTATATGTTCGTCCCAATTTTCATTTTCTTCTCTTGCATACATATGCAGCATGTACCCGTATCCCTATGCCCCCCTCTTAAAATAAAATCTTTCTTAAATTTACAAATATTTATGCTTAAATTTTCAACAAAAAGAACTAGAGAGCCACTACTGTTTTCATTAAAGTTCTCGAGATGCGTTATAATTTGATCGACCCAATCTATGAAAGCTCCCTCAAAATTTTCTAAATTTGAATAAACCAAACGCATGTCGGACTGTACAAAATGATAGTAAACCTCGCTTTTTCCCTCATTCAAATAAAAAACCTTTAGAACAACGGAAACTTTAATTGAATCGCTACCCCTCCACAATTGAATTTGATTCTCCAGAAGTGCACGAATTTTATCTACATAGTTGTGTACAATTTCTATAGGATCATAAACAAAATTTCCTCCCATTAGTGTATTAAGGGTATCCCCAAAAGTCGCAGTGAAAACAACTATATTATTTCAAATTCTGTTGGACAGCTGACAGTCTGGGAGAGTTGGACCCTCCTCCCCCTCGTGGCTACGTCCCCCACGCCCCCGTTGTTAAACCATAAATGGCGAATGCTCCACATCAGGTTTTTGCAGTGGAGTCGTGTAGGGATAGGAGGTTTGAGGGTTCCCTCGTAAATACCCGGGAAAATAGTCGAAAAATTTCAATTTGGTTTGTCTCAAGTCTACCAGCTCAATTGCGCTATAATCAACATTTAAAAAATCACCTATAAAGTCGTCAATATTATCTGGAATTTGATGTAAATCATCCCATAGTGAATTGTTGGGGGACTCCAAGTGTGCCTCCTCTTCTTCTCCAATTGACGAGCAGGGGGGAGATGGAGAGTTAGGAACCAGGACAACCTGTAAGTGAAAAAATAGCTTATTTTCAGAGTGTTCAAATCACCCCTACAGTTTTTAAAATTTGGATTATTATTGCTTAATAACATTTGTTTAATTCATCTGAACGGTCAAATTTAAGATATGTAATGGAAGATAACAAGTTGTTCGTTTATTTTCAGTATTAAAAAAAAATTTTTTTTCGGCGCGCCCCCCAGCGCCCCCCCCAAACCTTGCCCCACCGCGCTTCCCGGACCCTCCGTGGCGCTTTTCGGAGCCAAAGCGCATCCCTGTGGCGCTTCTCGGGGCCCGCATTGCTTCCCCCCATGCGTCTTGGGCCCGGGGCACTTCCCAGACCCGTGGCACTTCCCCCCACGCTTCCCTGACTCGTGGCGCACCCCTGTAGCGCTTCCCAGACCCGGGGCGCTTTTCGGAGCCACAGCGCCACCCTGTGGAGCTTCTCGGGGCCCGCATCGCTTCCCGCGATGCTTCTCGAGCCCGTGGCGCTTCCCTGGCCCGTGGCACTTCCCCCAACGATCCCCTGACTCGTGGCGAATCCCTGTGGCACTTCCCCCGGCGCTTCCCTAACCTTGCCCCCACAGCACTCCCCGGACCCATCGGCGCATTTCGGGCTCCGCGGCTCCCAGCCGTTTACCTAAAGCCCCAAAAAACCGTAATGTTAGGCGGCATAAGTCGTTTACCCTACTCCCCGTACAGGTTGTCTATGACTCCAAATGAGCCTAGATTATTTTTAATCTCGTGTCTGTTCTGTTTCCAAGCGTATTCTCTGGGAAACAGTACAATTAAATTCGAAAACCGTTAATTCTTATTCAGGAATGTCTCCCCATGCAAAATCATGGCGCGTTTGTCTAGACAATCATTACGCAAATTAGAATTAGGCCTATGTGTAAGAGATTGCAATTCTATAATCTATGTCCAACACAAATTGAGTGGGGGAAAAACATCTTTTAAAATCTATGAAATTTTAATTTTACAGTGTTGAAAAAAAGCGAAAAGCGAAAAGATTGAGGAAATGGGTAGAAACTAATCAGCTTTTGAAAAACCGTGGTCTTTACTTGATAACCTCCTCATAGAAAATTGTGCTTAAATAAAACGGCAGTTCATAACGCAAAGGCAGTTTTCTATGAGGAAATTATGTCCGGGATATAGTATCCCTTTTCGGCTTCACTACGAGCCGATTCGGCAGACTGCTGAATGTATGCGATAACAGTGACCTGATTTAAAAGGGGGGGCAATGTCCTTGAATATCACTGACATAATTTTACTGTGATGAAATAAAAGGTTTACTTCTAGGCCACTTAAAACTATAATATTCTAGCAAAAATAGCATTTTGTGATAAAAAGGTTCTCAAGCAGTAAACTAGAAAATTAGCTAAAAATATTCGATTATGAGATAGCGGCGAAGAGATAGCAAAGATTAGAAAAGAGTGGTTTCCATGCAAAAAATTATATTTAGATATGTAATATGGGGTTAATATCTCACAGAGATAAGTTTATATTGGGATTGAAAAGGACTAAAAATTGGAAGAAATAGAAAGGTAGGAAAAAATGCTTACATTTTTATATCCCGGCTGCACTTGGGTGCCAGATGGCCCGGGTAGTGCGTGTTGGAGGGTGGACGGGGCGGCGTCGCTATGTTCTTGCGCGACTGGGCCGGCTATTTCACGATCTTGCATAGCTTCGGCAGGGTTCACCATATTATAAGAAGCCGCCCACTCTCTTTTCAACTTTCTGCCAGGCTGCATTGGGGCTGGCACTGATGGGGCTGTCTCGTCATCTCTGGCTTTCTTGGAAGGAGGGGGCACGCATTCTTCATAATTTGCCTTAAAAAGAAGAGAAAAAATTAGTTTCAAAATAATTTGCCCCTTTTTATAGAACGAAAGTTAGTATCATCATCCATATAATTTTGTTTAGACAAAGCATTTATCACTAAGAAGCCCCCTCCCCCTAAACCCAAAAGCACAGCAATAGGTAAAATTTGCAAGAAATGCCCCTATTTTTACCATGCTGAGAAATTTTTAAAATGTTTCCCGTCTATAGGTCTTTAAAATAGAAAAAAGATTGTTAGCCTAGCAGCTTATAGGCCTAAATTACAATCTCGGATGTAAATGTACACATAATAAAGCTATTTTTTTTTCTTAGAAACCCTCGGTTCTCTTACTGCCCAAACGCGAAGAAACAGTTTTGTTTTTCATTTTAAAATGATGGCCCCCCCCCCTTTCGCCAATGTCCTAAATATATTTTTAGATCTTAATTTGAAAATAACGAGATTTCACTGGTTCTCCAAAAAGAGATTATATATGCCTGCGCTTAATAAATTGCAATTGTCTGCATGAAAGCGTTTTAATTTGACAGGAGAAAAACATCCCATTTTGATCTGAGAAACCTTTTTACAGGAAGTGCTTTGAAAGGGGTGACTGCTAATTTTAACCACGCACTGGAGTCTTGTGTCAAATCAGAGCGAGCTAATAACAACAGAGCGATGGATGTCTCAGTTAGATAAAATATTACAATTTATAAAAGTCAAACTTTAACTAAAAGAGAATTTTTTCTTTTTGCGAGATTTGGGGGTTGTAAAACAATGGTGGGGGGGGGTGGATTAGGTTTCGAGGGTAAAAGAATATATTTTATGTTTTCCATTGATTATAATGATGTTTGTATGGTTTGGGGGGGGGGGGTTTACTCGAATATAGTAGAGGGTGACAACGGAAAACAATTTTATTTTGAAAATAAAAATAATGAAAAATGTACTTACATTGCAAATTGAAGTTGACATGGCTTCTAATTCATCAAATTTATCCATTGTTGTTTACACAGCGTCAAAATACTTTCTGATAATTGAATTACATTGCATGTCCGTTATATACGAAATCTCAAGGGTGAATTGTTATGTAACGGGGAAATCATATGTAAGCAGGTCTCTGATTGGCTGAGAAGGGGGATGTATCCGACTCGCTGATTGGCTGAGAAGGAAACACGTGATCTAACTGTTTCCGGGAAAGTCATAACATTTGACTCGAGAGCATCAACAACAAATACTATTTCTGGACACCATGACATTCACGAACGATTACGCAATCAATTTCTCGGAAATTCACTTCCCCCTCGAGTCCTAGATCAATAACACTGTTCCCCGTTAGAATTCAATGCGCATGTGCAACCTTCGTTCCGGAGTTATTACACATAGAAACATCAAATAAATCGACCTTGGAAAAAGAGGTCATTGACCCCATTACGTAATCATTCTCCCTAGGGAGGCTATGCCCTTATAAGGAGCCCCCGTCAGTATTCTATGCCCATATAATGAGCCCCCGTGGGAGTCGGACCCCCTCCTCTACTGTAGCCCGCTAGACTTGTTTAAAAAAAAAAAAAAAACGGGAGACAGATCAGTGCTACCGATGCAAAAAAGTGATTTTCCTTGTTGTTCAGGGAGGATATTGTAGCCTCCCTTTACAAGGTTTTCGACCATGTCGATTCCAATGGTACACCTTTCATTTTGATCTGACGCCACTTTTGAGGGTTTTGAGGCTTTTTTTCGAAATCACCATACATTTCTTTTCGCAATAAACTTTTACTTTTAAGACGAATCGAAATAATAGTTAACGTTCCTGAGTCAGTGTCAGATAGAAATTTGTTTTCACTAGGCAGTTTTTTTCAAAAAGTGGTTTTTTAAATTTTGGTTACTATGGGCTGTGGTTCGCTCTTTACTAGGTTGCAGCTGCCGCTGCAACACCAAATCCTGTTTTTCTATTGTTGATGCACAGTCCCTCAGACGAGTCCTTAGGCTATCCCCAGAAAACTTTTTACGCAACGTATTTTCATTACGCAATCAAAGTTTTACTTATTTTTGGAGAGACTTAGCCCCATCATTTCAAAACTACATTATCAGGCATCAGATAGTCTGATGGTTTTTCAGGCTCAGGCAGTAGCAGATCCAGGATTTTAGAAAGAGGAGGGGGGAAGACTCGTTGCGAAAAATTCCCATTCAAAATTAAGCTAACATACCTTACTGATATTTAAAGTTGCATGCCTCTGCTTCTATCCGTCATTTAGTTGTCAGCTCTGTACAGCTCTCCACAAAACTACATTTATAGAAACACAATCAATATTATACAACAGATTCTCGCCTTATACTTCCATTATCAGCAAATCTATCAAAAAAACCTACTACACTTATGACAATATCACGGTGAATACGAAGAAGGGCAAGTCCGGCGAGTCTTTCCTCCATCATTTTATTTCTTAGCCAAGTTGTCGATCTTCTCAAGGTAGAAAAACTTCGTTCAACAGCTGCCACACTGATAGGTAGGGTAATGAGAATCTGCAAGAGCGCTGAAATATTCGACAAATTATCAGCATCGAAGTTCTGTTTCTGTAAAGTTTCCTCTATTGTTTCAGGTATTCTACCTGTGCCTGCACTGCTTTTTCTCAGACGAAGCCATCGAGTTTTCCATATTATGGCTTCTTCGGCCAGGGCAGATTCACAAAGAAATTAGAAGGGGAAACCCATTACTAACCAGTATCGCTCTGACAAGTCATGAATCGTACTAAGGAATTGTTGTTTATTCGTTTCCATACAAATTAATTAAAAAAACTTTCTGTAAAATAAGTTTTTCAAAGAAAAGTAAAGGCCATTTTAAACTAAACCTCAACAGATACAAACACTTTTTAAAATTCAAACTCAAAACGACCAGAAATTACTATTAAAGAATAAATGAAAACCAAAACGAACAGAAAATAAATAAACAATCATAGCAAAAACATACAACAAGTAATAATGTAAATGAATAAATAGATCTTAAAGCGAGTAATGCTTAGATTGAATATTAAAATCAAGCTTAAAACGAAAAACATATTTTGCTATTGAAGTATAAATGAAACTTAAAACGAACAGAAATTAAATAAACAATCAATGAAAACAAACATACAATAGATAGTAATGCAAATAAATAAATAAATCTTAAAACGAGTAAAACTTAAATTGAATATGCAAATCAAGCTTGAAACGAACAAAATCACTACAAACAAGAGTTTGGGTATGACCTCCTTCTCTCATTGTAAAAGTCTAAAACCTACTTCGTCATTGGCGCTTTACTGAAGACCAATTTTATGACAAATATTGCCTTTTGTACTTAATATTGAAAATGAAAATTTAAATTATAGTAACATTTTGAACTGATGAGCTTTCAGCAATTAATATCATTATGCATCAAATATTATTTTAATTTATTAGCTCTTTTTAAAGTTGTTAAAGACGAATATAGTTTCACTACAAACAAGTGTTTGGATACTGCCTCCTTTCCTAACTGTAAGTAAAAACCAAAAGCCTACTGCGTCATTGGCGCTTAACTGAAAACAAATTATATTACAAACATTTTCTTTTTCAGTTCTTACAGTATTGAAAACAAAAATACAATTACAGTGAGATAAATTCTGGAACTGATGGATCTTTCAACAATTAATATCGTTATACATCAACTATTCAGTTTGATGTTGTTTATACTTTCCAAGAATGTTAAAGACGCATATAGTTTTCAGTAAAGCGCCAATAACGCAGTAAGTTTTAGACTTTTACAGTGAGAGAAGGAGGTCATACCCAAACTCTTGTTTATGGTGATTTTTGTTCGTTTGAAGCTCGATTTGCATACTCAATTTAAGTTTCACTCGTTTTAAGATTAGTTTATTAATTTACATTAATATATATTGTATGTTTGATTGCATTGGTTATTTATTTAATTTCTGTTCATTTTGAGTTTCGTTCATACTTCAATAGGAAAATATTTTTTTTCGTTTGAAGCTTGATTTTCATATTCAATCTAAGGATTACTCGCTTTAAGATCTATTTATTCATTTATATTATTACTTGTTGTATATTTTTGCTATGATTGTTTATTTAATTTCTTGTTCGTTTTGGGTTTCATTTATTCTTTAATAGTGATTTCTGGTCGTTCTTAGTTTGAATTTTAGAAGTTATTTGTATATTCTGACCTGAATTTTTAAATGGCCTTGACTCTCCTTTGAAAAACCTATTTTTCGGAAAGTTTTTTAAATTAATTTTTTTTTCGTTTTTGATTGCAAAAAGTTTCAAGTGTTTAAAGATTCCTTATTTCAAAATCGAAACTTTAAAAAAAAATCAAATATTCATCAAAGTATCAAAACTGGTATCAAAGTAACAATATCAAAGTGGAAAAATGGGTCTGTGTCAACCGCGGAGTTTTTATTATCTGATGTTTGAACTATTTTTAACAAAATTCCTATCTCAAAATTTTTATTGGATGGGTTTGGGTAAAAAAAGGCGTGTGGGACTAAGATAAGATAAGTTTTATTCTTCATTATAAATACACATACAATATTACATGCTATTATTCCCCCAAAGGCTCATTGGCCTGTACAAAGGGGGAAGACATATGAAATGCTTACTCAAAAATGAAAAACAAAACACTTGCTCACATACAAAGGAAAAGAAAAGAAAATATAGATACAATGAAAACTATAGAAAAAATAGAATAAATAAGCTAAATTAATTAATTAGATTAAACAGACTAAAAAAAAAAAAAAAAAAAAAAAAAAAAAAAAAAAAAAAACATAAATAAAAATAACATCTACGAAACCAAAAATTTTTAACATTTTTTTTTTTTTTTTTTTTTCCTAAAAAAACCGAATGAGTGGCACCCACGAGCTGATTCAGGCAACTTATTCCAAACAATATGACACGCCATTAGAGGATTAAAATCTGACCTTATACAAGGAGTAAAGAAGGAGTAAAGAAGGAGCAAAGAAGCCCCAAGACCTTTTTTGTATTTATTCCTTAGGAGCATTACGGAGTATCCACACATGCACTTATAAATACGCACAAAGTCCTGAAACTATTTTCGAAAAGATAATTGGTGGAGTTAAATTAAAACGTAGATTTTTGTTCTTTATCACTATTCTCTATTATTTTCTGGTGTTGGTAATGAATTTATAAATATACTTAAAATCAAATGACTGTTTATTGTCAAAAGTTTTACTCGTTTTTATACTTTCTTGTCATTTTAAATATAGCTGGAAATGCAATGTAGTCGAAGAAATCATTTACGATGTACAAATGGACCACTGAAATTTTTGGCCACAAATGCATAAATATCTTGCATACATATTGTGTATGGTTACATCTATAAATGAAGATTCTTTACCTTGCTAGACACTTTTTTAACTGAATTCACTGCATATAAAAATTTATAAGAATCATTAAAACTCGGCACTTGTCAATTTAAAGAAACACTCCCAAAAATAGAACTTACGTTAATCCTAATGATGTATACCAAAACAGGTGATAATATAATACTTTCGAAACAAAATTATGAAAACTACTACAAAGAATTATGGAAAGCAGGCCACGCACAACCCATTATATTAAATACCTGACCCAACTTAACCTAGCCCCTAACCATCTCTTTATATTAAAAAAAAATAATTAAAAACGTCTCACATAAACCCACAACATCAGGCTGTCCATCAGAAACAATTTGTCTTAAATTATCAATTGACGAGGAGAGACCCTGAATGTTAAACTTAAATGCTGTCAAAGAATAATTTCCTTTGGTAACCTCCTCTCCTCCCCAAATCCGAAACATATTTACTATAACAAATAGGGTTTATATTAATCGAACTTTGATTAACCTGACCCACATAATTATTTACAATACTAATTACATCGAAAGGATTATATTCAAACTCCAAAGCCGACTCTCATGGCTTAAAAAATTCACAAAAACAGGTTTTACTGGAGTCTATTAAAGTCACCAGATGAACCAAAAAGAAATCTTTACTTAAATCAATTGCAAAAGAAAAACCTGTCAAAGGATTACAAACAAACAAATAACTAATTGGACAGCAGGTATTATCGGAATGAACCATTAGCACTGAAAGAGAGGCAAAAATGAAAAAATAAATAAATAAAGTAAATAAATGAAAATCAATGAACTGTGGAAGGTATTTACAAAATAAGAAAAATACTAACAAGTCACATACTAATGCATTCATGCGAATAGCTAATTTTACGTATACGAGTTTCACCCGGAACTTTGGCTAGAACTTGTCCATGATCAGACCAAACACTTTTGGGACCAAAGGAGCTGCGAGCCGCGTTTAATAGATCGCGACGCTTTTTAGTTAGGTTTTCAGACACAAATACACCTGACTTAACCAACTTACTTTTTGCTGCAAACACTTTTTGAGCAATATCCAAGTTTGAAAATTTTACCAGGATGGGGGCAATTTTCACATTCTCAGTTTGAGTAGCAGGCTGACGGAATCGATTAGCCTTTAAGAGGTCCATTTTTTTGAAATCTTGCAAGCCCATTATTTTTGTTATCACTTCAATAAGATTATCCATCAATTCCACATTGGGGTTTGGTTTCACACCGTAGAAAATTAGGGTGTCAGTAAAAGTGACCCTATTGACCCCATGTGGCACCCCTGCTGCCACCTACAACTTTTTTTTAACACCATATATGATCATAGAACCACGTGGTTTATGGTTTTTGTCAATAAGAATGAAAAAACAGGAATTTTGTCACATTTATGTATGTTTTCTTGGATGGTTATGTGTGTTGTTCGATTTATTTGATGTTTTTCTCGGATGTCAACATCAAATTATGGATGTTTTATGGTTTTTGTCAGTGAGAATTTGAAAAACAGGAACTTTCTCACTTGGAAAACCATAAACCACGGGGTCCTGTCACAGGTAGCACCTGTGAACTTGATTTACATAATCGCTAGGGGAAATTATTGATTCACGAAGGGGAGAATTAAGAAACATTAAGGCTTCTTTAATCTTAGGTCTGAGGGATAAACGTTCTTTAGGTCAGAGAGAAAAATTAATATTCTATTTTTAAATAGGGCTTCATTGATCTTTAGTGTCAGGAATTATAATTGACATCACTTGTTATCTTGGAATTATGCGGGAGTCTAAAGAGATAGAAATTCTATTTTTAAATACGGCTTCACGGAGCTTTAAGTCGGAGAGATAAATTGATATTCTAACGAAACCCTAATAGTTTAGCTAGGAAAATTTATGAGCTGAAGAGATTAATGTAGGAAAGGGTTTCCTAGAAATTTGAAATGCGTTAGCGCAGAGATGCCAAACAAAAGGAACACACAGAAATTACGTTTAGGGATTATTTGGGAGAAACGGTTTTATCCATTTTATGGGATTATTTTGGCGAAACAGTTAGAGACATTTTGAAAGAAGATTTTTGGAAAGGTTTTAGAAGAGAATTTGAGGGTGGTCGTTATAATACACAAGTTGTATTTTAACAGTGTTGTGAGGTCCCCTACCCCAACCCCAAAGGGCCCCGATCACCCTATCCCGATCCAAAGGGTTCCAATTCCCATACCCCAATCCAGAAGAAACCCCCCGGTCCCCAAAGGTTCCCAGGGCTCCCAAAGGGCCCCCGGACTCCCAAAAGGCCCTCACCCGGTCCCCAAAGCCCCACAGGGCCCCGATCCCACTCCCCCGATCCTCAAAGGTCCCCCAGGCTCCCAATGGGCCACCGGACCCCCAAAGGCCCTCCCCGGGTCCTCAAAGGTCCCCCAGGCTCCCAATGGGCCACCGGACCCCCAAAGAGCCCCTCCCCCCCTTTGGTCCCCAAAGGGCCCCCCTCCCTCTCCCTCCATCTCCCCCCCCTCCTTCCAATCCCCTCCCCTCCCCTCCCCTCCCACCCATCCCCTCCCCCTCCTCCCCTCCTCCCCTTCCCTTCCCCATTTTTTAATATTTTTTTGTGCATTGAGACACAGAACGACCCTCCCCCCCCCCGGCCCCTCCCCCCCCCCCGGCCCCTCCCCCCTAAAAAAAAGGTCCCCCCCGACACCCCAAAGGCCTGATTTTTCAAACTTCATTTTGAATTTCTTTCGTTGAAATGCAAGAGTTGGAATATTTCAGTAGTGTTTGGTTGTGGTTTACCTTGTCACAGTTACATTTTCTTGATTTTTCAAAGTTCATTTTGAATTTCTTTCTTTGAAATGCAAGATTTGGAATATTTCAATAGTGTTTGGTTGTGGTTTACCTTGTCACAGTTACATTTTCTTGATTTTTCAATGTTCATTTGAATTTCGTTCGTTGAAATGCAAGAGTTGGAATATTTCACTAGTGTTTGGTAGTGGTTTACAATGTCAAAGTTAAATTTTCTTGATTTTTAAAAGTTCATTTTGAATTTCTTTCATTGAAATGTAAGAGTTGGAATATTTCAGTAGTGTTTGGTTATGGTTTACCTTGTCACAGTTACATTTTCTTGATTTTTCAAATTCATTTTGAATTTCTATCGTTGAAATGCAAGAGTTTGAATATTTCAGTAGTGTTTGGTTGTCATTTACCATGTTAAAGTTACATTTTCTTGATTTTTAAAAGTTTATTTTGAATTTCTTTCTTTGAAATGCAAGAGTTGGAATATTTCAGTAGTGTTTCGTTGTGGTTTACTTTGTCACAGTTACATTTACTTGATTTAACAAAGTTCATTTTGAATTTATTTCGCTGAAATGCAAGAGTTGGATTATTTCAATAGTGTCTGGATGTGGTTTACCTTGTCACAGTTACATTTTCTTTATTTTTCGAAATTCATATTGAATTCCTACCGTTGAAATGCAAGAGTTGGAATATTTCAGTAGTGTTTGGTTCTCGTTTACCATGTCAAAGGTACTTTCTCGTGCTTTTTCAAATTTAGTTTTTAATTTACTTCATTGAAATGCAAGAGTTGGAATATTTCAGTAGTGTTTGGTTATGGTTTACCATGTCACAGTTACATTTTCGTGATTTTTCAAAGTTTATTTTGAATTTTTTTTCATTGAAATGCAAGAGTCTGAATATTTCACTAGTGTTTGGATATTGTTTAACTTGTCACATTTACTTATTATAAAATGTTCAATTCAAATTTTTAATTTCGTTCAAATTGATTCATTAGTTTGTCTATTTCATTTTATGTAGTTTGATTTTAAAATTGTCAACGTGACAATTTCAATATTTTTAAATTATCATTTTAAATTTCTTTCGTTGAAATGCAAGAGTTGGAATATTTCAGTAGTGTTTGGTTGTGGTTTACCTTGTCACAGTTACATTTTCCTGATTTTTCAAAGTTTATTTTGAATTTCTTTCATTGAAATGCAAGAGTTGGGGATATTTCAGTAGTGTTTGGTTGTGGTTTACCTTGTCACAGTTACATTTTCTTTATTTTTCAAAGTTCATTTTGGATTTCTTTCATTGAAATGCAATAGTTGGAATATTTCTGTTGTGTTTTGTCTTGGTTTACCTTGTCACAGTTACATTTTCTTGATTTTTCAAAGTTCATTTTGAATTTCTTTCATTGAAATGCAAGAGTTGGAATATTTCAGTAGTGTATGGTTATGGTATGCCTTGTCACAGTTACATTTTCTTGATTTTTCAATGTTCATTTTGAATTTCTCTCGTTGAAATGCAAGAGTTTGAATATTTTAATAGTGTCTGGTTTTGGTTTACCTTGTCACAGTTACATTTTCCAGATTTTTCAAAGTTCATTTTGAATTTCATTAGTTAAAAAGCAGGAGTTGGAAAATTTCAGTAGTGTGTGGTCTTTGTATACCTTGTCACAGTTACATTTTCTTAAAAAATCAAACATAAACATTATATTGATTTTTAAAAGTTCATTTTTAATTTATTTATTTGAAATGCAAGAGTTGGAATATTTAAGTAGTGTTTGGTTGTGGTTTACCTTGTCACAGTTACATTTTCCTGATTTTTCAAAGTTTATTTTGAATTTTTTACGTTTAAATGCAAGATTTGGAATATTTCAATATTTTTTGGGTTGTGGTTTACCTTGTCAAAGTTACATTTTATTGATTTTTCAAAGTTCATTTTGAATTTCTTTCATTGAAATGCAAGAGTTGGAATATTTCAGTAGTGTTTGGATGTGGTTTACCTTGTCACAGTTACATTTTCTTGATTTTTCAAAGTTCATTTTGAATTTCTTTCGTTGAAATGCACGAGTTGGAATATTTCAGTAGTGTATGGTTCTGGTATACCTTGTCACAGTTACATTTTCTTGATTTTTCAATGTTCATTTTGAATTTCGTTCGTTGAAATGCAAGAGTTGGAATATTTCAGTAGTGTTTGGATGTGGTTTACCTTGTCACAGTTACATTTTCTTGATTTTTCAATGTTCATTTTGAATTTCTTTAGTTGAAATGCAAGAGTTGGAATATTTCAGTTGTGTTTGGTTGTGGTTTACCGTGTCACAGTTACATTATCTTTATTTTTCAAAATTTCATTTTGAATTTATTTAGTTGAAATGCAAGAGTTGGAATATTTCAGCAGTGTTTTGTTGTGGTTTACCTTGTCACAGTTACATTTTCTTGATTTTTCAAAGTTCATTTTGAATTTCTTTCGTTGAAATGCAAGAGTTGGAATATTTCAGTAGTGTTTGATCGTGGTTTACCTTATCACAGTTACATTTTCTTGATTTTTCAAAGTTCATTTTGAATTTCTTTCGTTGAAATGCAAGAGATGGAATATTTCAGTAGCGTTTGGTTGTAGTTTAACTTGTCACAGTTACATTTTCTTGATTTTTCAAAGTTCATTTTGAATTTCTTTCGTTGAAATGCAAGAGTTGGAATATTTCAGTAGTGTTTGGTTGTGGTTTACCTTGTCAAAGTTACATTTTCTTGATTTTTCAAAGTTCATTTTGAATTTCTTTCGTTGAAATGTAAGATTTAAAATATTTCAGTAGTGTTTGGTTGTGGTTTACCTTGTCACAGTTACATTTTCTTGATTTTTCAAAGTTCATTTTGAATTTCTTTCATTGAAAAGCAAGAATTGGAATATTTCAGTAGTGTTTGCTTGTGGTTTACCTTGTCACAGTTACATTTTCTTGATTTTTCAAAGTTCATTTGAATTTCTTTCGTTGAAATGCAAGAGTTGGAATATTTCAGTAGTGTCTGGCTATGGTTTACCTTGCCACAGTTACATTTTCTTGATTTTTCAAAGTTAATTTTGAATTTCTTTCGTTGAAATGCAAGAGTTGGAATATTTCAGAAGTGTTTGGTTGTGGTTTACATTGTCACAGTTAAATTTTCTTGATTTTTCAAAGTTCATTTTGAATTTCTTTCGTTGAAATTCAAGAGTTGGAATATTTGAGTAGTGTTTGGTCGTGGTTTACCTTGTCACAGTTACATATTCGTGATTTTTCAAAGTTCATTTTGAATTTCTTTCGTTGAAATACAAGAGTTGGACTATTTCAGTAGTGTTTGGTAGTGGTTTACCTTGTCACAGTAACATTTTATTGATATTTCAAAGATCATTTAGAATTTCTTTCATTGAAAAGCAAGAGTTGGAATATTTCAGTAGTGTTTGCTTTTGGTTTACCTTGTCACAGTTAAATTTTCTTGATTTTTCAAAGTTTATTTGAATTTATTTAGTTGGAATGAAAGAGTTGCAGTATTTAAGTAGTGTTTTGTTTTGGTTTAAATTTTAACATTTAAATTATATTTATTTTTAAAAGTTCATTTTGAATTTCTTGCGTTGAAATGCAAGAGTTGGAATATTTCAGTAGTGTATGGTTATGGTATACCTTGTCACAGTTACATTTTCATTATTTTTCAATGTTCATTTTGAATTTCTTTCGTTGAAATGCAAGAGTTGGAATATTTCAGTTGTGTTTGTTTATGGTTTACCTTGTCACAGTTACATTTTCTTGATTTTTCAAAGTTATAATTCAATTTAATTCCTTGAAATGCAAGAGTTGGAATTTTCCAGTAGTGCTTGGTTGTGGTTTACCTTGTCACAGGTACATTTTCAAGATTTTTCATAGTTCATTTTGAATTTCTTTAGTTGAAATGCAAGAGTTTGACTATTTCAGTAGTGTTTGGTTGTGGTTTAACATGTCATAGTTTCAGTTTCTTGATTTTTTAAATTTTATTTTGAATTTCTTTCGTTGAAATTAAATAGTTGTACTATTTCAGTAGTGTTTTGTTGTGTTTTACCTTGTCACAGTTAAATTTTCTTAATTTTTCAAAGTTCATTTTGAATTTCTTTCGTTGAAATGCAAGAGTTGGACTATTTCAGTTGAGTTTGGTTGTGGTTTAACTTGTCACAGTTAAATTTTCTTGATTTTTAAAAGTTCATTTTGAATTTCTTTAGTTGAAATGCAAGAGTTGGAATATTTAAGTAGTGTATGGTTGTGGTTTACCTTGTAACAGTTAAATTTTCTTGATTTTTAAATGTTCATTTTGAATTTCTTACTTTGAAATGCAAGAGTTGGAATATTTCAGAAGTGTTTGGTTTTGGTTTACCTTATCACAGTTACATTTTCGTGATTTTTCAAAGTTCATTTTGAATTTCTTGCATTGAAATGCAAGAGTTGGAATATTTCAGTAGTGTTTGCTTGTGGATTACCTTGTCACAGTTACATTTTATTGATTTTTCAAAGATCATTTAGAATTTCTTTCATTGAAAAGCAAGAGTTGGAATATTTCAGTAGTGTTTGCTTGTGGTTTACCATGCCACAGTTAAATTTTATTAATTTTTCAAAGTTCATTTTGAATTTCTTTCGTTGAAATGCAAGAGTTGGTTTATTTCAGAAGTGTTTGGTTGTGATTTACCTTGTCACAGTTACATTTTCTTGATTTTTCAAAGTTCATTTTGAATTTCTTTCGTTGAAATGCAAGAGTTGGAATATTTCAGTAGTGTTTGGTTGTGGTTTACCTTGTCACAGTTACATTTTCTTGATTTTTCAAAGTTCATTTTGAATTTCTTTCGTTGAAATGCAAGAGTTGGACTATTTCAGTAGTTTTTGGTTGTGGTTTACCTTGTCACAGTTCCATTTTCTTGATTTTTCAAAGCTCATTTTGAATTTCTTTCGTTGAAAAGCAAGAGTTGGAATATTTCAGTAGTGTTTGCTTATGGTTTACCTTGTCACAGTTACATTTTCTTGATTTTTCAAAGTTCATTTGAATTTCTTTCATTGAAATGCAAGAGATGGAATATTTCAGTAGTGTTTGGTCATGGTTTACCTTGTCACAGTTACATTTTCTTGATTTTTCAATGTTCATTTTGAATTTCTTTTGTTGAAATGCAAGAGTTGGAATATTTCATTAGTTTTTTTTTTTGGTTTACTTTGTCAAATTTAAATTTTATTGATTTTTAAATTTCATTTTGAATTTCTATCGTTGAAATGCAAGAGTTTCAATTTTTCAGTAGTTTTTTGTTTTAGTTGACTATGTCACAGTTACATTTTCCTGATTTTTCAAAGTTCATTTTGAATTTCTTTCGTTGAAGTGCAATAGTTGGAATATTTCAGTAGTGTTTGGTTGTGGGTTAACTTGTCCCAATTACATTCTCTTTATTTTTCAATGTTCATTTTGAATTTCTTTCGTTGATATGCAAGAGTTGGAAACCTTGTCACATGTAAACACATGTATACACATGTACACACATGTGCTTATCATGAGTGCTCATGATAAGTTAACCTAACCTTTTCCGGTGAGTATGGTTAGGTTAGACTAGATTAAGTTAGGTTAGATTAGACTAGGTTAGCCTACGTACGCTTTCACTTAGGTTAGCTTAGGTTAGGTGAGAGACATGCGAAAAGTTAGGTGTATGATTAGGTTAGGTTAGATTAAGTTAGGTTAGGTTAAGTTAGGTTAGGCTAGAAAACACAAGCAAACACTACTGAAATATTCCAACTCTTGCTTTTCAACGAAAGAAATTCAAAATGAACTTTGAAAAATCAAGAAAATGTAACTGTGACAAGGTTAACCACAACCAAACACTAGTGAAATATTCCAACTCTTGCATTTCAACGAAAGAAATTCAAAATGAACTTTGAAAAATCAAGAAAAAGTAACTTTGACTAGGAAAACAACAACCAAACACTACTGAAATATTCCAACTCTAGCAGATCAACGATAGAAATTCAAAATGAACTGTGAAAAATCAAGAAAATGTAACTGTGACAAGTTAAACCACAACCAAACTCTACTGAAATATTCCAACTCTTGGATTTCAACGAAAGAAATTCAAAATGAACTTTGAAAAATCAAGAAAATGTAACTGTGATAAGGTAAACCACGATCAAACAATACTGAAATATTCCAAGTCATGCATTTCAACGAAAGAAATTCAAAATGAACTTTGAAAAATCAAGAAAATGTAACTGTGACAAGGTAAACCACAACCAAACACTGCTGAAATATTTCAACTCTTGCATTTCAACGAAAGAAATTCAAAATGAACTTTGAAAAATCATGAAAATGTAACTGTGACAAGGTAAGCCACAACCAAACACTACTCAAATATTCCAACTCGTGCATTTCAACGAAAGAAATTCAAAATAAACTTTGAAAAATCGAGAAAATGTAACTGTGACACGGTAAACCACGACAAAACACTACTGAAATATTCCAACTCTTGTATTTCAGCTAAATAAATAAAGTTAGAAAATATATTTATAATTATAATTTTTCATAGCCAATTTCTTAAATATACATACATTTGTTATATATTCCAACTCGAGAATTTCAGTAAAAGAAATTCAAAATGAACATTGAAAAATCAAGAAAATGTAACTTTGTCGAGGTAAATCATATCCATACACTATTGAAATATTCCAACTCTTGCATTTCAATGAAAGAAATTCAAAATGAACTTTGAAAAATCAAGAAAATGTAACTGTGACAAGGTAAACCACAACCTAACACTACTGAAATACTCCAACTCTTGCATTTCAATGAAAGAAATTCAAAATGAACTTTGAAAAATTAAGAAAATGTAACTGTGACAGGGTAAACCACAACCAAACACTACTGAAATATTCCAATTCTTGCATTTCAAGGAAAGAAATACAAAATAAACTTTGAAAAATCAGGAAAATGTAACTGTGACAAGGTAAAACACAACCAAACACTACTGAAATATTCCAACTCTTGCATTTGAACGAAAGAAATTCAAAATGAACTTTGAAAAATAAAGAAAATGTAACTGTGACATTGTTTAAGAAAATGTAACTGTGACAATGTAAACCACAACCAAACACTACTTAAATATTCCAACTCTTGCATTTCAATGAAACAAATTCAAAATTAACTTTGAAAAATCAGGAAACTTTAACTTTGACTAGTTAAACAGCAATCAAACACTACTTATATATTCCAACTATAGCATTTCAACGAAAGAAATTCAAAATGAACATTGAAAAATCAAGAAAATGTAACTGTGACAAGGTATATCATAACCATACACTACTGAAATATTCCAACTCTTGCATTTCAACGAAAGAAATTCAAAATGAACTTTGAAAAATCAAGAAAATGTAACTGTGACAAGGTAAACCACAACCAAACACTACTGAAATATTCCAACTCTTGCATTTCAATGTAAGAAATTCAAAATTAACTTTGAAAAATCAAGAAAATGTAAGTGTGACAAGGTAAACCACAACCAAACACTACTGAAATATTCCAACTCTTGCATTTCAACGAAGGAAATTCAAAATGAACATTGAAAAATCAAGAAAATGTAACTGTGACAAGGTATACCACAACCATACACTACTGAAATATTCCAACTCTTGCATATCAATTGAGGAAATTCAAAATGAACTTTGAAAAATCAAGAAAATGTAACTGTGAGAAGGAAAACCACAACCATACACTACTGACATATTCCAATTCTTGGATTTCAATGAAAGAAATTCAAAATAAACTTTGAAAAATCAAGAAAATGTAACTGTGACAAGGTAAACCACAATCAAATCCTACTGAAATATTCCAAGTCTTGCATTTCATCTAAAGAAATTCAAAATGAACTTTGAAAAATCACTAAAATGTAACTTTGAAAAGGTAAAAAAAGACAAAACACTAATGAAATATTCCAACTCTTTTATTTCAAAGAAATAAATTCAAAATGAACTTTTAAAAATCATGAAATTGTAACTGTGACAAGGTATACCACACCCACCCACCACTTAAATAGTCCGACTCTTTATAGTAAATGAAAAAAATTCAAACTACTATTTTAAAAATATGGTGGAATTAACTGTGAAAAGGTCCTCATCAACAAACAACTCTTTACAAATAAAATAATGTTCAGTTCCACTTTACAAATTAAAAATGAACTGAGTAAAGTCTAAAAAAGTGTAACTGTGATATGGTAAACCACAACCAAACACAACTGAAATATTCAAACCCTTGAATCTCAAAAAAATAAATTCAAAATGAACTTTGAAAAATCAAGAAAATGTAACTGTGACAAGGTAAACCACAACCAAACACTACTGAAATATTCCAACTCTTGCATTTCAACGAAAGAAATTCAAAATGAACTTTGTAAAATCAAGAAAATGTAACTGTGACAAGGTAAAACACAACCAAACACTACTGAAATATTCCAACTCTTGCATTTCAACGAAAGAAATTCAAAATGAACTTTGAAAAATTAAGAAAATGTAACTGTAACATGGTAAACGACAACCAAACACTACTGAAATATTCAAACTCTTGCATTTCAACGATATAAATTCAAAATTAATTTGAAAAATCAAGAAAATGTAACTGTGACAATGTAAACCACAACCAAACACTACTGAAATATTCCAACTCTTGCATTTCAACGAAAGAAATTCAAAATGAACTTTGAAAAATCATGAAAATGCAACTGTGACAATGTAAACCATAACAATACACTACTGAAATATTCCAACTCCCGCATTTCAATGAATGAAATTCAAATGAACTTTAAGAAATCATGAAAATGTAACTTTGACAAGGTAAACCATAACCAAACACTACTGAAATAGTACAACTCATGCATTTCAAAGAAAAAAATTCAAAATGAACTTTGAAAAATCAAGAAAATGTAACTGTGACAAGGTAAACCACAACCAAACACTACTGAAATATTCCAACTCTTGCATTTCAACGAAAGAAATTCAAAATGAAGTTTGAAAAATCAGGCCTTTGGGGTGTCGGGGGGACCTTTTTTTTAGGGGGGGAGGGGCCGGGGGGGGGGAGGGTCGTTCTGTGTCTCAATGCACAAAAAAATATTAAAAAATAGGGAAGGGAAGGGGAGGAGGGGAGGAGGGGAGGGATAGGAGGGGGAGGGGATGGGTGGGAGGGGAGGGGATGGGATGGGAAGGAGGGGGGGGGGAGATGGAGGGAGAGGGAGGGGGGCCCTTTGGGACCAAAGGGGGGGAGGGGCTCTTTGGGGGTCCGGTGGCCCATTGGGAGCCTGGGGGACCTTTGAGGACCCGGGGAGGGCCTTTGGGGGTCCGGTGGCCCATTGGGAGCCTGGGGGACCTTTGAGGATCGGGGTAGTGGGATCGGGGCCCTTTGGGGCTTTGGGGACCGGGTGAGGGCCTTTTGGGAGTCCGGGGGCCCTTTGGGAGCCCTGGGAACCTTTGAGGACCGGGGGGTTTCTTCTGGATTGGGGTATGGGGATTGGAACCCTTTGGATCGGGGTAGGGTGATCGGGGCCCTTTGGGGTTGGGGTAGGGGACCTCACAACACTGTTAAAATACAACTTGTGTATTATAACGACCACCCTCAAATTCTCTTCTAAAACCTTTCCTAAAATCTTCTTTCAAAATGTTTCTAACTTTTTCGCCAAAATAATCCCATAAAATGGATAAAACGGTTTCGCCCAAATAATCCCTAAACGCAATTTCAGTGTGTTCCTTTTGTTTGGCATCTCTGCGCTAACGCATTTCAAATTTCTAGGAAACCCTTTCCTACGTTAATCTCTTCATCTCATAAATTTTCCTAGCTAAACTATTAGGGTTTCGTTAGAATATCAATTTATCTCTCCGACTTAAAGCTCCGTGAAGCCGTATTTAAAAATAGAATTTCTATCTCTTTAGACTCCCGCATAATTCCAAGATAACAAGTGATGTCAATTATAATTCCTGACACTAAAGAACTATGAAGCCCTATTTAAAAATAGAATATTAATTTTTCTCTCTGACCTAAAGAACGTTTATCCCTCAGACCTAAGATTAAAGAAGCCTTAATTTTTCTTAATTCTCCCCTACGTGAATCAATAATTTCCCCTAGAGATTATGTAAATCAAGTTCACAGGTGCTACTCGTGACAGGACCACGTGGTTTATGGTTTTCCAAGTGAGAAAGTTCCTGTTTTTCAAATTCTCACTGACAAAAACCATAAAACATCCATAATTTGATGTTGACATCCGTGAAAAACATCAAATAAATCGACCAACACACATAACCATCCAAGAAAACATCCATAAATGTGACAAAATTCCTGTTTTTTCATTCTCATTGACAAAAACCATAAACCACGTGGTTCTATGACCATATATGGTGTTAAAAAAAAGTTGTAGGTGGCAGCAGGGGTGCCACAGGGGGTCAATAGGGTCACTTCTAATGGTGTCAAGTAAGGTATCCTGCTCAAGTTGGTCAACCCTGTCCTCTATTATAGAAATTTTATTTTTAAGCAAGTTCACAGCTTTATAAAGTCTTTGAAGGGTTGATTCAATTTTTTCAAATTCAGCATTATATTCAAGGGAAATAGAATTATAAACTTCGTTCACAAAATCTTCACTGATAATTTCCGAAGCTCGGCGATCTCTCATTGTGTCTGATACGACACGAGAAATGTCACTCATTACGTTGGACTTAGTGTTGATTAGTTCCTCTTGAGTTTCATTTATTATTTCCTTTAAAGTTGATGCTGCTGCGGAAGTCGGAGTTGACGGTGCTAGGCTGGATTTTACATTAGTTTTTTTGGGTAGAGACAAGTAAGCTTTACTCTTAGTCTTGAAAATATCAGGGAATAGGCGCTGCTCTTCAAAAGCCTTATTAACATCTTTATCTGTCCTTGTACAGGCTTCTTTAAAGTGCTCATTCCAGTTGCGGATATGAGCTTCAGCTATAATATGCTCAGAGTGGGGACCGTAGCAAAAGACTAGGTATCTAGCTTGATTTTTCTGGTCTTTGGTGGTTTTAATAACTACTGATGGCCATAAGGGGTATCCCTGAAAAGAAGCTAGGACAAGATCGAACTCTTTGTATTTTGCCATTATACAATCTGCAGATACTAAGGGGGGGGGGGGGCACTACAGGTAACAAAATTAAACTACTAAATTTTCCAATCTTCCACCCCAAAGTACTCACGCTTGTAATATTTGCTTAGTTCCTTACACAATTTCAACAAATTTCAGCAAGAACTATATCCGATTCAATTGAAATGAAAGCTTTGGTCTCTTTTGACTCTTTAAAAGTGAACTAAAACTTTCTATTTTCCATCAAATGAGCCCTCTCTGAAGTTTATACGATTATCCCTTCTATAAGAACCATATATATCCCCATAGTATAACTTACAACGCATGTCCCTGGGCCCTGGGGGGTTGTATTGACCCTGGAGTTTTAATATCTGATAGTTGATCAATTTTTAACAAAATGGTCACCTCAAATTTTTATCGGATGGGTTTATCCATTCGTCTGAAACGAAATAAGGTTTGGCGTGAATGTTTTTCATTGACTACTTTTTCAATATTTTCTGAACAGATCGTTACAGGTCAATGCTCTACATTTGAATTGATACATTGATTTTAAATAACTTATTTTTTTCAAATGATTAATTAGTTATGAAACGAATTATATTACACATATCATATTTGTACAACATGTGTCGACCCCAAAGTTTTTGTTATCTGACCTTTGATTTTTTTTTAACAAAATGATTACCTCAAAATTATTATGTGATGTATTTGGGGGGAAAAGGGCGTGAGGGAGGGCTAGTTGCCCTTCGATCACTTTTGACTCTTAAAAAATGAAATAGGACTTTCAATTTCCAATCAAATGAGCCCTCTCTGAAGTTTATACAAGAATTCCTTCCAAAACAGCTATATATGCCCCCCGGTATAACTTATGATTAATTAATAGGCCTATATATATAATTATTATAACTAATGATTAATTAGTTATAAAACGAATTGCATTACAAATAATATGTTTGTACAACATGTGTCGACCCCAGAGTTTTCGTTATCTGACCTTTGAACTTTTTTTTAACTAAATGGCTACCTCAAAATTTTTATCTGATGTATTTTGTGGAAAAAGGGCGTGGGGGTGGGTAATTGCCCTTTGATCATTTTTTACTCTTAAAAGCTGGACTAGAACTTCCGATTTCCAATCAAATGAACCCTCTCTGAAGTTTATACGAGAGTCCCTTCCTGCCCCCGGACCCTGGGGTGTTTTGTCGACACCAGAGTTTTGTTATTTAACCTTTCAACTATTTTTAACAAAAGGGTATTTTTAACACTTGCATATAAAGCACCTCTGGAGGGAAAATAATAAAAAAATATTGAAGCTATATAAGATTTATTTATTCATTTATGTTTGCACCGGTTATCTTTATGTTTTTAAGATAGTTAATTTTAATTTCTTTTCGTTCGGGGTTTCGTTTACTCTTTAACAGTAATTGCTGGTCTTTTTGAGTTTTAAAAATAATAGGAATTAATTTCTGTTGGTCCCAAGTCCAATATGGCTCTTTACTTTTCTTAGAAAACTTGTTTTTATGCAAGGTTTTTTTTTAAATTAATAATAATAAAACATTGAAGCCTTATGGCTTTTGCTATAGACAACTTAATTACATGCCTCTGATAAATAAACATGATTTTTTCACGCGACAATGAATGGATCGAAAAAATAGCTCCAAAAGACAGTAGATAGGCTATTTTATTTGTTGATGCAGAAATAACAGGATCGTTTTGATTAGACCATTTTTCGGATTTTTTGTGCCACAATAATTTAGCATTTATCTTAAAGTATGTATTTTTACCTTATTTTAAGTATGGCTGTAATTTTAAATATTTTAACATTTTCAGTTTGAGAGAATCTCTGGGATCAATTTGATAGAAAATTCTTTATCTAGTTCTTATTAGTTTATTTTGATGTGTCTTAACATCTCTTCGAAATTTCTTAAAACTTTTAACTTTCTTCCCATACGAAACTTTACCTTATTAAAGTCTTTGGGGTGGGGGCAGCGTAGTTGGCATAAAGGAGGAAACCTAACCGTAGACAGTAGGAGAGGGCGAGGGTGAGGTCTTTGAACCATTTAAAGCAAATCTATCCCAAATATCTTATCGGATGGGTTGAGGAAACAAGGGCGTGGCGGGGGGCGGGGGCTAGGTACCCTTCAATCTCTTTTGACTCTTAAAAAGTGAACTAGAACTTTCAATTTCCAATCAAATGATCCCTCTTTGTGGTTAATACGAGCATCCCTTCCATAAGACCCATATATGCCCCCAGGGCATAACTTACAACGCCAGCTTATGGGCCCTGGTGGGTTGTGTCAACAACGGAATTTTTGTTATACGAGCATGATCTTTAAACTATTTTTAACAAAATAGCTATCTTAAAATTTTTATTGGATGCATTTAGGAAAAAAGTGTTTGGGGGGCGGGGAAGCTGGTTACCCTCCAATATCTTTTGAAACTTAAAAAATGAAGTATAACTTTCAATTTCCAATCAAATTAGCCTTCTCTGAAGTTTATACGAGTATTCCTTCCATAAGAACCATATATGCCCCCAGGGCATAACTTATAACCCTTGCCCCTGACCACTATGGGGGGGAGTGTCCTGCTCAAACATATAATTTCCAGAACTTTCAACTACGTTGAACAAAATGGCTTTATCAAAATTTTGATTGGATGTGTTTGGGGAAACAGTGGGCGTGGAAGGGGTGTCAGTTGCCTTAGAATCACTTTCGACTATTAAAAAGGGAACTGGTCATTTAAATTTCTAATCGAATGAGCCCTTTCTGAATTTTCTACGACAACGTTGTCTATACAAAACCTTATATGCCCCCAGGGCATAACTTAAAACCCTTACCCTGAGGACTGTGGGGGAGTTGTCATCCTCAAAGACCTAATTTCCAGAATTTAAAACAACGCTGAACAAAATGGCTATCTCAAATTTTTGATTGGATGTGTTTGGGGGAATGATGGGCGTGGGGGGGGCTAGTTTCCCGCCAATCAGTTTCAACTATTAAAAAGGGCACTAGCCCTTTGAATTTCCAATCGAATGAGCCTTTTTTGAAGTTTCTACGACAACGCCTTCTATAAAAACCTTTATGGCCCCAGGGCGTAACTTAAAACCCTTGCCCTGAGGGTTGTGGGGGAGTGTTCTCCTCAAAAACATATTTTCTATCTGGAAATCAACTACGCTGAACAAAATGGCTATCTAAAATTTTTGATTGGATGTGTTTGGGGATATGATGGATGGGGGGGGGGGTAGTTTCCCTCCAATCACTTTCGACTATTAAAAAGGGGACTAGCCCTTTGAATTTCAAATCGAATAGGCCTATTTTGAAGTTGCTATGACAACGCCTTCTATAAAAAATTATATGCCCCCAGGGCATAACTCAAAACCCTTGCCCTAAGGGTTGTGGGGGAGTGTCCTCTTCAAAAACATATTTTCTATCTGGAAATCAACTGCGCTGAACAAAATGGCTATCTCAAACTTTTGATTGGATGTGTTTGGGGTAATGATGGGCGTGGGGGGGGCTACATGACCCCCAATCACTTTCGACTATTAAAAAGGTCACTAGAACTCTCAATTTCCAATCGAATGAGCCCCCTTTGAAGTTTTGACGACCCCTTCCATTTGAAGTGCCTCTGGGGAAAAACAGAATAATAATAATAAATAATAAAACATTGGAGCCATTTGACCTTTACTATAGGCAACGCTACAGCGTTGCCTCTGATAAACATATCCTCCAATTTGTGCTGCAAATGGGAGGATATTTGGGAGTCAGGTTTAATACTAAAGGGTGGACGAGAGGGGCTGGCTGTGCACAACAAAATGAGGAATTTTTAGAAAAAGACCAAATAAAACATTAAAGCCTTATGGTCTTTATGACCTTTTGTTTTCTATTGTGTAAAACTTAGTAACAGAAAAAATTAATTAAAAAAACTAAAATAACTTTAAAAAAGAGATAACCATTAACAAGCAGTATATACAGCTATCCTCTTTTTTGTGCTACACATGAGTGGAGGGGGTTGGGTTCAATGCAATACGGTGGGCGGTCGGGACTGACAGTGCAAAGCCTTCTAGCTAATATTTTTGTTTTCACTGATATTAGTGCACCACTAAAAAAACAATAAAACATCGAAATCTTAATGCCTCTAGGGAAGCAGGGAACTCCTTTTATATGGAGGCGAAATCTACAAACGGAAAACATTCTTTTAGTATCTAGAGAGAATTATATAATCGTTGTAGTATATAAAGCTATCCTCCAATTTGCGCTACAAATGGGAAGAGGGGGTCGGGTTTAGTGCTAAGGGGTGGGCGGACGGGGCTGGCTGTGCACAACCTTCTCGTTGGTGGTCCTGTTTTCACTTATCTTAGTGCACTACTAAAAAACAATAAAACATCGAAACCTTTTTGCCCTTATGACCTTTAGTTTTCTATTGTCTAAGACTTATTAACATAAGAAAATTATTCAAAAAAACTAAAATAAATTTACACAAGAGATAACCATTCACAAGCAGTATATAGAGCTATCCTCCCATTTGCGCTGCAAATGCGAGGATATTAGGGGGTTAAATAGACCTTTCCTCCTATTTGCAATGCAAATGGGAGGATATCAGGGCGTCGGGTTTAATGCTAAGAGGTTTGGCGGGCAGGGCTGGCTGTAAACAACAATATGAGGAGTTTTTAGAAAAAGACCCAGTAAAACATTAAAGCCTTATGATATTTTTGACCTTTTGTTTTCTATTGTCTAAGACTTAGTAACAGAAAAAAAAACTAATTAAAAAACTTAAATAACTTTAAAAAGAGATAACAATTAAAAAGCACTATATAAGGCTATCCTCACATTTGCGCTACAAATGGGAGGATATTAAAGGGTCGGGTTTAATACTAAAGGGTGGGCGGACAGGGCTGGCTGTGCACAACCTTACAATTGGTAGCCCTGTTTTCATTAATCTTAGTGTGCAACTAAAAAACAATAAAATATCAAAACCTTATTAGTAGTAACCGTACAATTCGTTGAAAACCTAAATGCAAACTTACGCCTGAAGGCATAGATATGTGTTTAGGTTTTCAACGAATTGGGGTTACCAGGGTCATTTGCAAAGAGGTATCATTTCTATAGAAGGTCCAGTAATTTGAAATAACATATGGAATTTGCTTGAAGGTATATACTTTACCTACGTGCCCATATCAAACCTGTTGGGTATAATCTGTTCTGGTTCAAGTTTTTTCTGGCACAATTAACTGAATTTCTATTTCATGACATACAAGTTTTTTTTTTTAGGTTATATCCGTGTTGGAAAAACCGGTGTATCTTTTTTAGAAGCAAATTATTTTTTGTATATATTCAAGTTTCAAATTAGATTCCTCAACAGTTTTGAATAGTTTATTGAACATAACACAACTGACATTTTTTGTAAGCTTTTACATAGAAAATGGATAATTCAAAGCAATTTCTGGTGAGTAAAAATTTTCTCATTATTATAATAAAAAAAGAAATTATCTTGTCGTTAAGTTAAGGAAGAAATTCTTTCCTTACACTAGAACTACGGGCACTTATATACTTAGAAGCCTATTGTTTT
The DNA here is from genome assembly GCF_049724085.1 of Artemia sp. Qi Xiang Cuo. Classification (NCBI taxonomy): domain Eukaryota; kingdom Metazoa; phylum Arthropoda; class Branchiopoda; order Anostraca; family Artemiidae; genus Artemia; species Artemia sp. Qi Xiang Cuo. The sequence continues at coordinate 33,694,507 of NC_142805.1, forward strand.
TAGGAGCTGAAAACTCTAAATAATTCTCCTATAGGTTGAAGCTTACGGCAGCTTTTTTTTTTTTTTAGGTGTGTTTTTTAAAATACTTCCAGGCCAGTCTGCATTTATGGTGTGATTTTTATCATGATCAGTTAACCTTTTTAGGAGTGTTTTTGAAAAAAAGTGCTTAGCTCTATTGAAAAAAAAAAATGTTTTAAATTAATTTAAATTCATAAAATAAAATTAATTATTTTAAAAACCCAAAATGAATTTTTTTTTCAAGGAAGTGGAAAAATGCAATACCCCCCCTTCTGAAAAGAGGTCGAGATATATAGAAGTTATATTAATTCAAGCTGCAAGACATTCAGTTATCAAATTCGCTGCTAGAACTACACAAGATCTCGACCAGATCGTTCCTTCTAATCCTTTAATGACAGTAACCACTGACCCTCTTGTTAGCTCCATTTCAGCTTGAAGGAACTTGAAAAGGGAGTGGACTGCTTTATATGCCTCAGCTCAGCCTACTGAAGATTGTGAGCTTAACCCCCCTCAAGTTTTGCCAAGGAGTTCAGATATAGAAGGCCAGTCAGAATTTGTAAGTATATACATAATTTCTTTTGTTTCTATCACTATTTTCAAAAATAGGGTAAATTTTCTCAGGCGCATAGCTTTTGATGAGTAAAACTTAAAATTTGTTTCCAAAAACTATTTCATTTTCTTTCATTAACCAAATTAGCTGGTATATATATAAAGGAATGCTTATCATGAATTTATCAAAAGAAAAAAAAACAACCTTACCTCTTAACTTATATCCAAGATGCATTATAATGAAGTAATTCCAAAATTCATTTTATACAAAAAAAACTAACTATTTGAAAAAAACGAAAGCGAAAACAATTTGCTACTATACAGTTGACGCGCACTTTTAAACAGGTATTTTTGCGCTAATGCATTTGCATACATCAGCTAATTATCTGATCTACCATCGCTTTTTAATCCTATTTGAATTCTAAGTGGGTCGCATGCAAAGTGAACTTTAAATAGTAAGATGTATATCCTCGATAAGCAATTTACACAGGAAAAAAGGTTTTTTAATAATTTACAAATATGTCTTCACAGCAATGTTAAGAAACATTATTTGGGGCGAACCCGTTTTTTGGTCATTTCATTGAAACACTTAGGTGTTTTCGAGAAAGAATTTGAGGCTGTTCTATTTGAACTGTGCAGTGAAGTACGATACCCTCCAACTCGAACGGGTATCGATCCTCCTACCTTGAAGGGAACTCCTGGTTCCCAAGGGTCCACCCCGGGAGAGGGGGGAGGGGAGGGAGGGTTCTAAAAAAGGACCATCTAACATTTTAATTGCAGTTTAATTGCTGATAAGAACGGAGAGAAAACTTCTTCTTTCTTCTAAAAGCGTTTATTTAGCCCCGGTCAACTTCAAACAAATCCGTTGGCAAAAGACACAGGCAAAATGGAGTATTGGGAAGGTAGAACCATCAACCGCCAACATATTGGGTTCGTGTCCGTTAACTGAAGCCGAGGAGCAAGTGTTCATAGAGCATACCGCGTCACTTGAACGATGGTCAAATTTCATTGAGAATTATAATGAAGAGGCTCAAACAATCGAATTAGATAAATATTTTAAATTTTTATTTTAAAAAATTTTTTTAAAAAAACAATTAGTTTTTTTTTTATCAGTATGCGGGTTTATTTGTTGTTTTTTTTTCAGGGGTAACTGTATCGACCCAGATGTCATAAAATATTGAGAGAGGCCTCATTCAAATAGAAATTAAAAGTTCTAGTGTTCTTTTTAAGTGACCTAAGGATTTGGACGGCAACTAAGCCCCCTCCTAGGATCATTTTTTCCCAAAGTCACCGGATTAAAAGTTTGAAATTAACATATTTATTCAAAAAAATCTAATAACTATGTCTTTGAGGATGATTTAATCCTTCACATGCCCGGGAGGAGGAGGACTGCAAGTTATGAGCTTTGCCCATTGTTTGCATATAGCATTGGTTATTGGGAAGTGTACGGACGTGTTAAGTTGTTTTTTTTCTTTGCTCGATGGAGTGGCTGGATACCTCCATGGAGGAAATTTTCATTGGGGTAGAGAAAATTTATATGTATGTGGTGGTGTCAGATTTACCAGCACTATTTAAAAAAGATAAGAAACTAAATTTTAAACTAAAATTTAAACTAGAAACTAGTTTAAATAAATAAAACTTTCAGTTGAAAGTTTTTCAACTGAAAGTAAGGAGCTCCTTTAAAACTTAAAAAGAACAGAAATTATTTCGTATATGAAGGGGGTGGCCCCTTCGTCAATACCTCACTCTTTAGGCTAAAGTTTGTTTATTGCTTTCAAAAGAGCTATTTATTCTAATTAAGCGACCTTTTTGATTCAGGGGTCATTTTTAAAGAATTGGAACAAAATTTGAGCTTAGCGTGAAAGGCGAGGTGTTGAGGAGGAGGAGGGAACCCCCCTCTATATATTAGGAATTTTTTAACATGTTCAGTTGACATTATGAAAGACATAAGACAATGTAACTTTTTTTTCTTCTTCTTTTAATTGTTTAGGTGGTGATGATGATGGTAGTGGGACATTGACAATGCGAAATTGAAATAGTTTATTAACTATAAAAAAATTTACATAAGAAATAAAACTTTTTTTTTCTACAGATTAAACATATATCACCATCAGTGATACCATTGAGTGATGAAGCAACTATAACTACTGAACCAATCCTGTCTCTTCCCGCAGAGTTCAGGGATGAAGCTACACTGGTTCTAGAGACTCTGGAGCGGGAAAGAGGGTTCCTTAACGATGTTTTTGGGGAAATGGCCAGCCTGGATGACTTAAGCTGTGATATTGACATGCCTGAGGATTTGGGGTGGACAGATAGTTTCATGCGTGAATATTTAGATGATGTTACAAGTAAATCTGAACCGGGTCCTCATAACGAAATTCCATCAGAGGACAATACCGGCTGGCTTGACCAATTGTCCCCAAACACATTGGAATATGTACTAGGGGACCTCATGCCAAATCCCCCCAATATGATTGAACAAATTGGGAGTGGTGTTATTGACAATTCTCTGTCACCCACCACCATTCCACCTAATGTTATAGATAGTAGTAGTAGTACAACAGCAACAGTATCCCCTCTTCCGGATTTTTTTCTCTCCAACTCTGCCTTGCATCACACATTGGTCTACAGCACCAAATTCGGTGACCCCTTCAACTCTCTAGTGTCGGGGGATATAATAACAGATCCCCTGGCCATTACACATTCATATACTGATAAGATTAGAGCCATTCTTGAAAAACAAATGGGGGTTTGGGGAGTGGGGGTCAGTTTAAAAGCATCAATACCACTAAAAATATATTTTTTAAATGAAAGTGCGGGTGATATGTATTCGAAATACTTGCACACAGAGATGTTGGCAATACACCCGCATTTATCAAATTATGGGGAGGTTTTTCTAAATTGGGCAAATAGTATTAAAAGTAAGTGGGAAAATTATAACGAGGGGGGTAGTGGATCTGTGGTTTTATTTATTGAAAGTTTAAATGTTAACATTTGTAGGTTTAAAAAGGATTTTATGGTACGAGGTGGGCATGGGGGCGGGGAGGCAATTGAATTAAAATATAATAAAGATTGAGAGGGGTGTAAGGTGATACAACAAATCTTTTTCGATACGAGGCTGCAGTATTTCAAGTACGCGTTTTTAATTGCAGCATACAGACCGCTGTGTAAGTATGACACTAAGAAAAGGTTGAATAAAATGGCAGTTAATGGTAGGGAGGGTTCAAAGTTCCCCAAAGTAAATTTTAATTGTTTAAATGGTCAATATCCCGTGAAACTAAAAGGAATAGATATTTTTGAGCGGGCTAATGCAAATTTAAAGATTGGTGTCACGGTGTTACAGTATGAAACAGAATTTGAAGAGGGTCAGGGTTCCAATAAGAAGGGTGTATTATTTCCAGTGCGGGCTCCTTCAATTGAATCAGTAGAATTATTGGGTGTGGCTTCTATACACCCCACCCACAGACTCCGATTCACATGGTCATTTCAATCCAATTACGGATATTAGTAGGGTTCTAAGTGAGGGTAAAACGGGGCGTGGTGGTGTGTGTTATTACTGTCCAACATGCCTCTCAAGATTTCGCTCTGATTTAAAGTTAAAGCATCACATGAAACCTTGTACATTTCAGTGATACCAGGGTGTGGAGACAGTAAGTGCAGAGAGAGCGATTTTGTGTTTAAAAATTGTTCAAAATACACCCTTACAGATCACCCATATCGCTTTATAATGCGTAGTGAAACTGACGGACGTATACAATCCGTTAAAATCAAATCGTGTGAAAATGTATGAAGTCAACGGGATCTCTTACGCTCACGCGCAACGAGATTCCAATAATACCATGCAAGTGCTGGAGGTCGTTGAGATGTTGAGTGACGGTGAAGACTGCATGCGCTCGGCATTGTTCAGTCTAGTCAAAACAGCGAACGGTGCAATTTCGCGCCTTCGTTATACAAACTATCCTATGGCCATATCACCAGATGACATAGTGGCCATTAAAAATCGTAAAATGTGTTGGGTTTGCAAGGGAGAATTTGATGATGGTGTTGGGAATGGGCGGCGGAAAACGGTCATTGACCTTGAACATTTGTGTCAAGAAATTACCTCGGGGGGGAGTAAATTTAGAGGGGTAGCACACCAGTCATGCAATTTCAACGTTAGACAGCAATATTTCGTACCTTTTTTTATACACAATTCCAATTACGACTTAAAGTTTGTTCTTCCGGCGTTGGCCCGCATTTCCAAGGGAGGAGTTGTAGATGACGCGTGGATAGATGGTTCTTTTTCATATAATATCATACCCAAATCATCGGAGAAGCTACTGCTGCTAGAATTCATGTGGAAAACAGTTGACAAGGGTAACACGTGCCCGAATAAAATCCGTTTTTTAGACTCTTTCAGCTTCTTCCCCAAATCTTTAAGTCAATTGATTCAGGTACAGAAAGGTGATAATTTTAATAGCTTCTACCTCCTCAAACAGCGCTTCCCCGATGATGAAATGTATGATTTATTAACTTGTAAGGGTATATATCCATATGAGTATTACAACTCTGGCTCGAGGCTAGATGAGGTGTCATTACCGCCCATTGAAGCTGTCTACAATTCTCTTACTGAGAGTGAGTGCACCACTAGCGACTAGGAATTTGATAAGTGGGTTTGGGCAAAGGGCGGATGTAAAAATGGGTGGGATTAGTGTAAACTATACTTGGCCAGTAATGTACTCAATCTTCAGGATATTGTGTGCAAGAATACGAATAAAATCTATGGAGACTTTGGGTTGGAGTTTGGTTATTATTTTTCCACTCCCCATTTGGTGATGGACTTGATACTTAAAATCAGCAAAGAAGAAATAGGTTTGATCGCCGATGTGGATCAGCATCTGTTTGTAGAGAGATCAATGAGGTGTGGCTATTTTTTTCACGGGGATCGTATCATGAAAACTGATCCGAGTGGACAGCACACCGATGAAAAGTCGGACGCAGTTTTTTTGGATATGAATTCTCTTTACCCATCGGCAATGTCTCACTACTGTTTGCCGTGTGGCACTTATAAATGGCTTGACAATCCCTGTGCTTCGAATTTCCCCGACATTGCCAGTGTTGAGGAGAATGGGGCACAGGGATGGTTTTTTGAAATTGACGGTGAAATACCCATGGAAATTCGTGACTCGGTAAAAGACTTTGATTTTCCGTGCATAAATAGACGGGTGGGTAGGGACTCTCTGAGCCCCTACAATTTATCTTTAGTAGAGGACGGGAGTATGCACTGGGTACCTTCAAAACAAAAACTAATTGCCGATCTCAACCCGAAACAGAATATCGTTGTTCATCATGTGCTATTGAAATGGATGGTGTCCAATGGTTTCAAGGTCACAAATATTCATAGAGCCCTCCAATTTGATCAAAAGCCTTACATGAAAACGTTTATTGACACCTTTGTCAGAAATCGTTCACAAGCGAAAACAAAAGTTGAAAAAGAAGTCTATAAACTCATTTTGAACTCAGCTTTCGGTAAAATGTGCGAGAGCGTACGAAACAGAAGTCGATGTGACATTGTAACCAGCCCCAAAGATTGTGCTCGAATCATTGCGGATCCAAACTTCACATCGTTCACAATCATAGACTCCAATATGGTTCTCCTACATCGCAAGAAAAGAAACATTGTATTAAATAAAAATATTGCGGGCGGAAGTGCAATAACTGAAATATCCAAGAAACTCATGTTGTTATTTTATTATAATGTATGCAAGGTACAGTGGCCGATTGAGGGACAAGTTCAAGTGTACTACGAGGACACTGATTCACTCCTGTTAAAAGTCAAAACTGAAAATCTATTGAATGATTTGGAAAATGGTGAGTATATTAGCTCCCGAATGGACTACACTAACTGGGACGAATCCCTCGACCCAGAGCTAGTGAAACACCAGGCCCCATATCAATTGTTTATGCTAAAATCTGAACCGCGTAGCGATCTGATATTCAGTAGTGTTTTTCCTGGTCCGAGGGTATAATGTGTGGAAACGCACGGCAAGGATCTTAAACAAGTTCGCAAGGGGGTACCTACACACTTTGGAAAAAATAATTTCGACATGAGTGAGTATAGAAACTGTATGGAACGTAGTTTAGTGCCAAGGGCGAAGGTCATGGCGATTCACTCTTTACAATTTAAAAACTACACAGTTAGAGTTGAGAAAAACGCCATGTCTACCATATCGGACAAAGTCTATGTACTTGAGTTTGGTTTTATTTTTTTGCAACACGGTATTTATTTAATTACAGACCTTTTTTATTTCAAAGATTACAGAAAAAAACTCGGTCTAAAAAAATTAACTTAAATTCACTAAAAAAAAGTATAAAGTGGTTGGGAGGTTTTTTTTGGTAATTAGGTTTTTTTTTATTCTTCTTTTTTTCTATCACAATCAATTTTCAATGTGTGTGTGTGTGTGTTTGCAAGTCAGATCAATTTCCAGTATTTAATGCCGGCCCCGGCCCGGGCCCCCCCCACCGGGCCCCCCGCCCCCGGCGCGCCCCCGCCCAGGCCCCCCCCCGCGCCCCCCCCCCGCGGGGGGGGGGGGACCCCCAAATTTAAAATGTTGTAAGTAAAAGGGTATGATATTATTTCACAAGTGTGTGTGCACGTTAGTCCAATAAATGTTGTATTTTTCTTATAAATAAATAAACAGAAAAAAAAGTGTATTTATTTAAGTGTTTTTTTTTTCTAGTGGCTATGTAAATGTTGTATTTTTTTTTATTATAAATAAATTTAAAAAAAAGTGTATTTCTTTTATTCATGTTTAATGTGCCTTTTTCAATGTAGTATTTTTTTTTTGAAAGTATTGTCACCTTTTTTTTATGTATATAATAAAAGAAAATATTATTCTTTATTCTTCTTCTTCTTATCGTTATTATCATTCTTGAACGGAGTAGTAGTAAGAGGGAAATTATTTAGTAATTAGACAGCCATAGTCTACAGTTAGTTGTCCAGGTGAACTGTTGAAGGGAACATGTATCAATTTAAAACACCATTCAGATCGTTTCTGTATGGACCGTCAATGTCGGGCAAAACAACATTCTTAACTAAAAAATTAAAAATTGTGATAAAATGTTTGTGAAAAAGCCGAAAAAAATCTACTTTTACTATTGTATTTGGCAGGAGTCATATGATAAAATAAAAGCGATTGCCACCACCATGGGGTTGGTGCAGATACAATTCATACAGGTACTTGATGTTTTCAACATTATTGAACAAAACTCTTGGTTGATCATTGACGATCTGGCTGAATCTATTGAACAATGGTCCCAGGAAATGCTACAAATGTTCACTGTTCGCTCTCATCATAAACAGATTTCCCTTACTCTGGTTCTACACAATCTCTTTCATCAGAGTAAATGTATGTAAACACTTGCATTGAACTGCACCTACTATATCATCTACGGAGTTGTTCGTAATTCTAGCTCGCTAATAACTCTCAATAAACAAATATAACCGGGAGCCCCCAAATTTCTGCTCTCATCATACAATCATGCAACTAATAAACCCTACGGTTACATCCTATCGGATCTTAATCAAAATGCACCCGAGGATCTGCGTGTAGTCACAGATATTTTTGACAATGAAATTACAGTATATCTCCCCGTGAACAGTAAAAAGACCTATTAGTTGCCATCATGACACTGAAGAAACTACACGAAAATAGACAACTTTTATCAGTTCTAAGCACTTCAAAACCTCCGCTCAGGAAAGCAATACTCAAACACGGTATTGACAATGATTTCATTAATCTAATATCCGAACTTTGTTTAAATTTGATCGAGTGTAATGTTCAAGTGCCAGAAGTATTTAAGCAACAGGCAAAGCAACATCGTTCAATTGTACGTACATTGGCCTCTAAAAAGAAAGGAAAGAATTTCAAAAGGAAACGACTTCTTCAGGCGGGCGGTAGCTTTTCACACTTTTACTGCCAATAATTGCAGGACTTGTAAACAGTTTTCTCTAAGGAGAGAGAATGGCAAAACCCTATAAATTGACTCCAATAGAACTCGCTCTCTCACCCGTCGAACACTTTGAGAACAATCTGAGTAAATTCCTTGACAATGAAAATATTGAGGATGATAAAAAAAAACTGCTTTTACTTCAAGATGCACTTCGCCGAGTGGACAAACACAAGTCCTATCGCTCGAAGCCCACTGCTGCTGCTGCTGCTGACCCCAAAAAAGAATCATCTCGTCAGGATTCTGCTGCTGCTGCTGCTGGAACAAATTTGACTAAGTTATATTGGTTTTCGTTTTTTATGAAATTTTGAATTATAAGGCCCACAAAATAGCGTTAAAATATAACACGACTCCTAGCCTATCTCTTGGAAAGTGATCATATTCAAGTTGATAGCAATGGAGAAGGGATTATAATTCAGGGCAAGAGCTATAATCTACTTGATTTAATCTATGATATGGTTACAAATCGTAAAGGACTATTACCATTTGACACTCATCTATACAACTTTCTAAATACATTAAACTTCCCCAAAAGCCTTATTGGAAATAGACAAATTCTAAAAAAATAAATGAACATGCATCATCTTCATCATCGTCAACAACAACAACATTGATACCATTAAAAAATGAACTTGAAGAAGAATAAGATTTTAAATCAACTTTGGAAAATACTAGCACACCACTAATAGACAGACAAAAGGGACGACGCATCAAGTCATTATCATCATCACCACCAACGGCCAGTATACAACAGGGTAGCGGACGTTACACAACGCGTTTACGTTCAAAATTTTTGAAGTTTTGAAAGGTGCTTATGGAAATATTGGTGAGGCGGGGAGTTTAAGTTCCCCCACAACTCTTTCCAAAGTCACTGGTGTTCGCACTAAAAATGTACAAGACTATCTACAAAATGAATCAAGTTACACTCTGCATAGAAATCATAGATTTCGGGCCAATCAATATCGAAAAACTAAAGCCTTTGACCCATTGTATATAATGCAAGCATATCTCCTGACTCTAGATGAGCTTCAAAGACGTCACAATACACCTTACAAGTACATCCTACTTGCAATCAGTGTTTATAGTCGCTATGCATATGCAATTCCATTGTGATCAAAGAGAGGCGTTGAAGTTGCTCAGGCCATTGAAAGTATTCTCCAACAGGATATGTATAAGAAAATTCAAACGGATCGCGGTAGTGAATTTGTTAATCCCCATGTTGCAAAAGTACTAGGGAAATATAGTACACTGCTGTATCATAGTCACAGTCCTATAAAGGCTGCATTGGCCGAACGATTGATAAGAACTATTCGACTTTTAATTTCAAGATATTGTACATTGAAAAATACATCGGCTTTTATTCATGATCTTGATAAAATCATGTTGATTTATAATCAACGACCTCATCGATCGTTGTCCAACTCTACGCCAACGGAAGTTCATCATTCTGATCATGATACAATTGACACCTTTCTTAAACAGTATTCCAATGAATCGTCGGCTGTCAAGAAGATGAAAAATAAATTCAATGTTGGTGATACCGTTCGAATTAATAGAACAACTAATGTTTTTGAAAAGGGGAATTACTTGTGGTCCACAGAACTTTTTAAAGTGTCAAAAATCCTAGACACTAAACCCATAACTTATTGCCTGCGTGATACGAAGGATGAGGAGAGTTTCGGTGGGTTTTATGAATATGAATTACATAAAGTTAAAAATGCCAGTGAAATCTATCCAATTGAAAAGATATGATGGACACGTACTCGCGGGGGTAAGAAACAGTTACTTGTTCGGTGGCTAAGATACAACTCCGATTTTGATTCTTGGATCGGTGTTGAAGATATTGACAATGCCCAATGATTTCTATGTAACTTTCATGTCCAACGTTTCCGATCCTCTCTACAATGACTTGAATACGACAAGTGATTTTTGGACAAAACTCTCCCCCGCCGTCAAATTTGACGGTGCATATGAAGTGGCTCTTGTCAACTGTATTCTCAAAAATACCTATGACATCCTGAGAAAGGATCGTAAATATGAAATAAAAATTAGACCCTATGATTGGCCGCCACCACCAGGTGATCAAGAGAAAATTCAAAAAATCATTTTGATGGATTATCCATATGTTGAATTACCCTATGAGGAGCTCACCTGCAAGAATGGTTTATGTCATACTATCAATAAAAGAATTTCTGCTCGTAAAAAAGGAGCTTTTAATTTCAAATACTAAAAGGAGGAGGGCAAGATCTACATTAGTTCACCTGTTGCCAATGAAAAGGTTATTCTCAATGATAATCTAAAGGACGTTCTTGGCTTTAAGCTCAATATAATCAATGGTAGAAGTCCCGGAAACACTAATTTCATTTTTGCTGACTACCCACCTGCCTTCTCCACGGACACTTGTATATTTTTTTATGCTTCATTTGTGGAAACATCTCGAGTTGGTAATTCAAATGTTCCCCTTCTACGAGTTCTTGAACGAAAAACCAATCAAGAACATGTTCACCACTACAATATAAAGTATCTTCAGTATATTCCCGTAAACACTTCCTATTTGGAACTCTGTCAGTTAACACTAAGAACCGAATTAGGTAATTCTCTAGCAATTTCAAAAGGCTTAACTCTGATTACATGTCATTTTCGACCCATTTTCAATGACGACGGTACAATCACCTAAAAAATGAATAATAGAAGAATTCCATTTATCTGTTATTTTGGTGCTTCGAGTCCACGTCAAATAGGCAATGGATTGGAATACTAAAAGGCGCGTACTACAATGTCTGGCTATGGTCTTGGTAGCTGGTTTGCTAGGCTATTTCGTTCTGCACTACCCCTTGCCAGAAAATATCTTGTACCTGCTGCATCAAATTTTGCTGCCTCCTCACTACAGGACTGGGGGTCGGGCAAGAATTTCAAGGAGAGTGTTAAGGAAAATATTAGATCTTCAGCAAGAGCCGTTGGTGAACAATTAAAATCTCGACAAAATGGGGAGGGATTGAAAAGGATGCGATCGCGTCATTCACTCATCAGTCTCCACCCAGGCAGGAAGCAAAGGACATCAACAAGGACTTTGAGAAATAAAACAACGAAGTCCAATAAGCAACAGAAGAAGAAGAAGAAAAAGAAAAGATTGTTAGATCAAAGAAGGATTTTTCTCTTAAGATGACTTATCTCCCCCACAAGGAATCATATCCATCAATCAGTTCCTCATTGAATCTATTCAATGCTGAAAATGTTGATGTCAGTGTCAAGTATGGCTAATATGAACAATTTCACCCTCAAAAATCCCTTTCAGAAAATATACACTTTCAAATATTTTCCTATGAAGATTATTTAATTGATTTGTCTTCAAGATTTATTGATCCAAATGTCGTGGCGAAGAAAAAGTAAGATAATGCAACTCCAAATGCCGGCGACGGTCTCTCCTATGAAAACTGTATTCTACACAACCTATTCAAACAAATTAATATATTTATTAATGGAACATTGGTGAGCACTAGCAATAATTTATCAAACTATGCAAGCTACATACAATTTATGATGATGACGCCAAAGGCGTAAAAGGAGATGAGAGGACAATCGCTGGGCTATGAATATCGAACAGGTGTTGATACTGACGGTGAGTTGACTACTGCAGTGACTCAGGAGTATCATCTAGTTGGAAAATTAAATCATGAGATATTCAATATATCCCAATGGCTACCCCCCAATCTTAAGATTGACATAAAGCTACAGATGGCACCATCGAATTTCATTTTGAGAAAAACACTTCCCGCAGCACCTGATGCAAATGTCATTATCACATCGGCAATTCTCCACGTCCGAAAACAACAGGTTATGAGCTCTGTTGCATTGGCAGTGGAGAAGCTAAGAGCCAATGGTAACAACACTAAACCTCTTGGCCCCCAGACACTCACCCCTCCACTTCTTATTACCACCAACTTTGGCAGTGATTGCAATTTATCATATATCAATGGAGAAACTCCATCAAAATTTGCATTGACCTTCGCAAGCGGTAGCAGCGGTATTAGATACAGTACTGACTTTCTCAAGTACTTAGATTTTTTTGGTGTATCCCGTTACGTATGCATAGTGAATGGTATTCCAATTTACCCTTTATCTTTTGACAAAAAATCCTATAGAACTCTGTACGAGTTGACCATGCAATCCCTAGATCATGACTCTCAACTAATTGAAAATGGAATAACCGATTCAATGTTTTCAAAAAATCATGAGGTTATTGTTTTGGACTTGTCAGGCACACAGGATATGACCATAGTACGAACAGGAAATGTACGTTTAAAGTGTACATTTGCCAATGCTCTGACCGAGAGTATCACGCTAATATCACTGAGTCAATTTGAAACCTATTGGGAAATCACCCCCGACGGCAGTGTTCTACTAGACCTAGCACCATGAACACAAAACAAATAATCAACGTATTTAGTATGGATCCATACATGTCCCAGTACAAGTCCTAGAGCAGACCCTCGGACTTCATTGAAAAAATTCCAAGTGTTAACAATACCCTAATCATTGTTAATAGCTGTCCATCGACTTTGAAGACCGGTCATTGGCTATGCATCTTTCAAACAGCAAAGAATATTGAATTTTTTGATCCTCTTGGCCTATCGTATAAATTCTACGCTCCACACATCAGCAACTTTATTGAAAGCAGTGGGAAAACCATTATTCAAAATCAACGAAGAGTACAGGATTTAACGACTAAGACAAGTGGCTTTCATGCACTACTCTTTTTCATGTTCAGATGTCGTGGCTACACCTACAAGCAGTTTCTCAACATCTACGTTGACTTACCTCAATTGAACGACTTTCTAGTGGAGAAAATACTTACAAGTGTATTTAATATTGATGTTAGTGCCCTAAGAATAAAATGTTCTAAAGATGTATGTGAAATTGTTTATTAATAAAAAAATTTATATACATGATAAAACGACTTTTCTACTCTTTAGATTTCATCCCATACTAGGTATTTGTCGACAACAACTAGTGCAGGTAGATTATCTGAATTCACAGTGTACTGATCCTGATGTAGTGCAATGTCAGGGTCACATTTTCTACAGTAGAGTGTGACTTCACTCTTTTACTATCTCTTTGTAAATTCAATGATACTATTCTCATTCATTCTATAGAATTCACATGTTTCAATTTGCGTATTTGAAGCAATTTCACAAACAATGTCCTCAAGTGTCGAATCACATTCCGTCACAGCCAAATAAAAATCAGTGGGGTTATAATCATAACACCCAGTGTCTTCACAACGATGACGTAGAAACCATATTCGTTTGTTGTTCCAACAGTTGAATCGTTGACCTGGTTCCTCCTACCAGAACAATCTAAAACCACGACAAGACCAATTTCGTAGCAAAAAACTAAACCCCTGGTTAGGATTCTTTCTAATCATACCGGGATATGTACTCTACCATTTATTGCATTGACTATACTGACAATAGGATCATTGATTACATATAGGATGAGATTCGTACACCTTGTTACGAAAGGAAGTATATCCATTGATGTTTGTCATCTTTCCTCTATTCTATTTACCCAGCTTGGATTCTCTTCACTTCTCATCATACTCCTCATTCATTCCACAATTCTCACAGGATTACCTGCTTCCTTGTGTGTACATACATAATGGAAATGTATGGAACATTTCGTCATGTGTTAACGCTCTCACTGCCACAATGAAACTTAGCTAGCAACAAAAAAATTGTCTGAGAGAGAGAGAGGAGTAAATCATCCTTGAGCACCATCTTTCTTATGAAAAAAGAGTCCTAAATTTCTAAACTAATGTTTAAAAGCATATCCACAATGTCATTTTGTCGTCTCGTGATCAATATATCTATAAATTGTGTAAATGCATTTGGACCACGATTTAGAAGCTTCATACAATAGTCCAATGATGGGGAATCAGTTTTCATTATATCGACAAGCATTCCTCGAGAAAATATCTTCCTTTGAATAGACAACTCTAGAAAATCATCATCTAGAATTAAATGTTTTTCCATATGTACTAGATTCCTCATGATTCGATCTTTCTCGAATCCATCCATTTTTTTAGTCCTAACTCTCTCACAACCAACTTCAGACTAAACAGAATTTCTTTTTTCTACTCTATGAAATATACGCTTGTCTACTATAGAAAAAGAAAAAATACCATTGGTTTAGAAACATTTTTATTGAACATAATTACAATAATAATATTCACTGATGCATTTTGTTCTCATCAATATATTTCGATAGAACATCTAATGCTGACCGAAGTTTATTTATATGGAGAATATTCACTTTTCCAGCAAAACACAGCTGTTCCTCCTGCTTAAATTTGCTTAATGATATCACGTATCTCGCATACATAATGTCCCATTCAAGACATAGTCTATACCCAGCAGTTATTTCCACAGCTACATTAGCTACTCGTATATCATTGCTGCTGCTGCTGTCGGTTCCATCATTAATCTCTAATAGTGTAAATGCACCACTCATTTTTTTTTTCACTAATATCCTTGTAAATAAGCTATTCTCTTTGAATGCAATTCTCTTACTAATATGAATTGTAAAGAAAACTATTCCTTTTATTCAAATCCTAATCACCAATCAAGTTATACTCGTTCCTTTTGGCAAAGGTGTAATGACCTGTAGAATAGGACTACCAAAAAAACCTGTTTGGTACGGGCGCGTACGCAAAATATATACCTTCAAGCAAATTCCATATGATATTTCAAATTACCATACCATCTATAGAAATGATACCTCTTTGCAAATGACCCTTCCTGGTAACCCCAATTCTTTGAAAACCTAAACACATATCTATGCCTTCAGGCGTAAGTTTGCATTTAGGTTTTCAACGAATTGTACGGTTACTACTCTTATTGCCTTTATTACCTTTAGTTTTCTTTTGTCTAAAACTTAGTAACATAAGAAAATTAATTTAGAAAACTTAATTTATTTATTAATTTACATTAATATCTATTGTATGTTTGTTTGCATTGATTGTTTATTTAATTATTGTTTGATTGTTTATATGCCCCAAGGGCATAACTTACAACATCTACCCCCGGGCCCTGGTAGGCTGTGTCACCACCTGAGTTTTTGTTATTAGAACTTTGAACTATTTAAACAAAATGTCTACCTCAAAATTTGTATCTGATGCATTTAGGGCGTGGAAAAGGGGGGGGGGGCTAGTTACCCTCCAATCTCTTTTGACTCTGAAAAAGTGAACAATAACTTTAAATTCCCAATCAAATGAGCCCTCTCTGAAGTTTTTACGAGCATCCCTTCCATAACAAATAATGGGAAGGATTCGGAGAATCCTTAAATTATATCCCTTGCTCTGAGGGATGTGGGGGAGTTGTCATCCTCAAATACCTAATTTCCAGAACTTAAAACTACGTTTAATAAAATGGCTATCTCAAAATTTTGATTGGATATGTTTGGGGAAAAGGTGGGCGTGATAGGGGGGTTAGTAGCCCTCCAATCACTTTCGACTATTAAAAAGAGCACTAGCCCTTTGAATTTTCAATCTAATGTGCCTTTTTTTAAGTTTCTATGACACCGCCTTCTATAAAACCTTATATATCCCCAGGGTATAACTTAAAACCCTTGCCTTGAGGGTTGTGGGGGAGTGTCCTCCTCAAAAACGTATTTTCTATCTGGAAATCAACTACGCTAAACAAAATGGCTACCTCAAAATTTTGATTGGATGTGTATGGGGGAATGATGGGTGAGGGGGGGTTAGTTGCCCTCTATTCACTTTTAACTATTAAAAATTGCACTAGCCCTTTGAATTTCGAATCGAATGAGCCTTTTTTGAAGTTTCTTGGAAAACACCTTCAATAAAAACCTTATATTCCTTCAGGGTATAACTTAAAACACTTGCCCTAAGGGCTGTAAATGGCTATCTCAAAATTTTGATTGGATGTGTTTGGGGGAATGATGGGCATGGGGGGGATAGTTGTCCTCCAATCAATTTCGACTATTAAAAAGGGCACTAGCCCTTTGAATTTCTAATCGGATGAGCCTTTTTTGAAGTTTCTACGACAAGACCTTCTATAAAAACCTTATATGCCCCCAGGGAATAACTTAAGACGCTTGCACTAAGGGTTTTGGGGGAGTGTCCTCCTCAAGAATATGATTTCTATTTGGAAATCAACTAAGCTGAACAAAATGGCTATCTCAAACTTTTGATTGGATATGTTTTGGGAAATGATGGGCGTGGGGGGGGGGCTAGTTGCCCTCCAATCACTTTCGACTATTGAAAAGGGCACTAGCCCTTTTAATTTCCAATCGAATGGGATTTTTTGAAATTTCTACGACAACGTCTTCTATAAAAACCTTATATGCCCCCAGGGCATAACTTAAAACTCTTGCCCTAAGAAATGTGGGGGATTGTCCTCCTCAAAAACATATTTTCTATCTGGAAATCAACTACGCTGAACAAAATGGCTATCTCAAAATTTTGATCGGATGTTTTTTGGGAAATGATGGGCGTGGGGGGGGGGCTAGTTGCTCTCCAATCACTTTCGACTATTAAAAAGGGCACTAGCCCTTTGAATTTCTAATGGAATGAGCCTTTTTTGAAGTTTCTATGACAACGTCTTCTATAAAAACCTTATATGCCCCCAGGGCACAACTTAAAACCCTTGCCCTGAGGGTTGTTGGGGAGTGTCCTCCTCAAAAATATATTTTTTATCTGGAAATCAACTACGCTGAACAAAATGGTTATCTCCAAATTTTGATTAGAAGTGTTTGGGTGAATGATAAGCGTGGGGGTGGGGGTGGGGGGCTAGTTTCCGTCCAATCACTTTCGACTATTAAAAAGGGCACTAGAACTCTCGATTTCCAATCGAATGATCCCACTTTGAAGTTTCTACGACGACCCCTTCCATACTAAGTGCATCTGGGGAAAAAATTATAATAATAATAATAAATAAAACATTGGAGCCGTATGGCCTTTACTATAGGCAACACTACAGCGTTGCCTCTGATAAACATGTCCTCCCATTTGTGCTTCAAATGGGAGGATATTAGGGTGTCAGGTTTAAAGCTAAGGGGTGCGCAAGTGGGGCTGGCAGTGCACAACAACATGAGGAGTTTTTAGAAAAAGACCCAATAAAACATTAAGGCCTTATGGTCTTTATGACCTTTGGTTTTCTATTGTCTAAAACTTAATAACAGAAAAAAATTAATTAAAAAATAAAATAACTAAGTAAAGTAAGTAAACTAAGTAAGTAAAGTAAGTAAGTAAGTAAGTAAAGTAAGTAAGTAAAAAGTAAATAACTAAGTAAACTAAGTAAAGCATTGCATATATTAAATACATAACCTAACCTAACCTAGGTACCTTTTTCTCCCCCTAAACCCCAAAAAGCAACAGTTTAAATATTGTAAATTCAATGAGAAACCACGCTCTTCGATCAATTTAGATAACAATTAAAAATATAATAATAAATAAAAAATAATAATAAATAAATAATAAATCATTAGAGCCGTATGGCCTTTACTATAGGCAACGCTACAGCGTTATCTCTGATATATTAGCAAGAAAATACTGAGCTTAAAAGTGTCCAACGTTTCAACGAAAAACACAGCAGTATATTAACAAGCAGTATATAGAGCTATCCTCCCATTTGCGCAACAAATGGGAGGAGGGGTAGGGTTTAGTGCAAAGAGGTGGGCGAACAGGACTGGCGGTGCAAAACCTTCCAGTTGGTGGTCCTGTTTTCACTGATCTTATTGCACAACTAAAAAAACAATTAAACATCGAAACCTTATTACCTTTAGGGCAATGAGGAAATCCTTTTATATGGAAGCAAAATCTACAAAAAAAATCTTTTAGTATCTAGAGAGAATTATATAATCGTTGCAGTATATTGAGCTATCCTCCCATTTGCGCTACAAATGTGAGGAGGGGGTCGGATTTAATGCTAAGGGGTGGGCAGACGGGGCTGGCTGTGCACAACCTTGTCGTTGGTGGCTCTGTTTTCACTAATCTTAATGCACAACTAAAAAACAATAAAACATCGAAACCTTTTTGCCCTTATGACATTTAGTTTTCTATTGTCTAAAACTTAGTAACATAAGAAAATTAATCTAAAAAACTAAAATAACTTTACACAAGAGATAACCATTGACAAGCAGTATATAGAGCTACCCTCCCATTTGCACTGCAAATACGAGGATATTAGGGGGTTGGACAGACAATCCTCCCATTTGCACTGCAAATGGGAGGATATCAGGGCGTCGGGTTTAATGCTAAGGGGTGGGCGGGCAGGGCTGGCTGTACACAACAAAAGGAGGAGTTTTTAGAAGAAAAAAACAATAAAAATTAAAGCCTTATGGTCTTTTTGACCTTTTGTTTTCTATTGTCTAAAACTTAGTAACAGAAAAAAATTAATTAAAAAAACTAAAATAACTTTACAAAAGAGATAACCATTAACAAGCACTATATAAGGCTATCCTCACATTTGCGCTACAAATGGGAGGATATTAGGGGGTCGGGTTTAATCCTAAAGGGTGGGCGGACGGGGCTGGCTGTGCGCAACCTTCCCGTTGGTGGCCCTGTTTTCACTAATCTTAGTGCACAACTAAAAAACAATATAACATCGAAACCTTATTGCCCTTATGACATTTAGTTTCCTATTGTCTAAAACGTAAAACCTTTGCCCTGAGGGTTGTGGTGGATTGTCCTCCTCAAAAATATATGTTCTATC
The DNA here is from genome assembly GCF_049724085.1 of Artemia sp. Qi Xiang Cuo. NCBI lineage: Eukaryota > Metazoa > Arthropoda > Branchiopoda > Anostraca > Artemiidae > Artemia > Artemia sp. Qi Xiang Cuo. Next base: position 33,713,796 of record NC_142805.1, read on the forward strand.
TGGAAATCAACTACGCTGAACAAAATGGATATCTCAAAATTTTGATTGGATGTGTTTGGGGAAATGTTAGGCGTGAGGGGGCTAGTTTCCCTCCAATTATTTTCGACTATTAAAAAGTGCACTAGAACTCTCGATTTCCAATCAAATGAGCCTCCTTTGAAGTTTCTACTGCGACCCCTTCCATATGAAGTTCCTCTGGGAAAAAATAATAATAATAAATAAATAATAAAACATTAGAGCCGTATGGCCTTTACTATAGGCAACGCTACAGCGTTGCCTCTGATATATTGGCAAGAAAATACTGAGCTTAAAAGTGTCCAGCGTTTCAACGAAAAAACGGCTTTCTAAGTCGGAAATGATTGTGTCCAACAGGGAAATAAAAATGACCGTCTATATTATTCCTCCTGTGAACTGAATGGTACATAATTCCGATTCGTTTGCTTTTTTGCTATCCTTGGGACTGTTATTTCTAAACCTAGCTGGGTTGCCACTTTAGTTGCCTCGTTAAATGGGTTTTTAAAATCGCTTTCGCTCTCCCATTGCTTGACTTGCAGCTGGGTAAGAATGTCCTTAACATGGCTTGCTGTAAACGCGAGATCTAAGCTCTTCTTCTGAAATAGCCGACTGAGCGGTAAAATCAGTCATGATATGTTACTAAGAGAGTAAATGGTTACTATCAAGTCGGAGGATGCGAAAGCAGTCAATAAAGATTTTGCTTTTTCTCTAGTTGAGCATTCTGCCCAGCCGCTGATAATCTCAAGAGCTTCCACTATCTTAGGGAGCTCTACCCCAAACTGCATTAAGGAATCGTGCCTTTTGACGCAGAGCGTTTCACAAATGCCAGTTAGCTCGGCTTTCATTACTCTGGTTAAAACATAATTGTGCTTTGCAGAAGCGCCAAAAAAGTAACTATTTCTTGTATTACTCCGATGGAGTTTCTAACTCCATCGGAACTCCATAAACTCTTGCAAAAATTTCTTTAAGAATGTTCTTGACACAACATTCAATTAATTTATTCTGTGTTGTTTTGTTTATGTTAGTAGCATTTGCACCTGAACTTTCCAGATGTTGTTTTAAAGTGATGTCGCCACTGTTTAAACGGTACCTTAAAAGTTCTCAAAAGATCCCTTCGTTTGTCAATGGGTTCTTTTCTACCAATAATTCTCCATCACCTCTATGGCCACGAAGAGCAATGTTCTGTCGACCCAAGATGATTTCGACCCATGGGTTCTGAAGCAATTGATATCGCGTTCGATCATCAGTAGAACCCCCTTATCGAATACTACTAGAACTCATGTGCTGCCATCTACAATTGAGTCTATCTACGAACGGGACACCTTATATGGGTATAGAATCCCTCGAGGGGAGAGGATTTCCGAGAAATTGATAGCGTAATCGAAGGGGAACTAAATTTCTGAGAAATTGATTACATAATCTCCCGGGCCTATATAATTTATGCATGATTTTATGATTTTTGTCACTGAGAATGAAAAAACAGGATTTTTCTCACATTGATGTATTTTCATGGTTTATTAATGTCTAATTGGGTCAAGGTTGATTTATTTGTTGTTGTTGTTTGGCCAAGTGAAATGACTCTTGGGGTGAAGTTTGCACATGCGCATTGACGGTGGGGAGAGATTTATTGATCTAGGGGAAGTGAATTTCCGAGAACTTGATTTACATAATCGGTGGGGAGAATGTTTTTATTCGATAACGGGAAACAGGATCACGTGTCTCCTTCTAAGCCAATCAGAGGGTCGGTTACATATTAGCGGGAGAGGATTGCAGAGAATATAAGGAAAGTATTTTTGGTATAGTTTTTATTAGTCTGTGAATAGAATTCAAAGGAGCGAGAACAGTTTAACTAGCGAGAGAGTGATAGGATTGAAAATTGAATAAATTTGAGAAAGAGAGATTGAGTTCCAATCTGGTGTTTATGTAAAAACATTTGATTTTGGATGAAGATTTTCTCGAGTTATCTCTTCAACACAGGATATTCTCTAGGGTAACACTTGACAATATATGAGGACTGATTCTCCTGTGGTAAAGCTTTCTAATTTAGTTAATTATTAATTTAGTAAAAATATATAAGACGCAAATATGAAGTTTTGAAATACCACTTTTTATTAAGATAAGGAACATATCCTGCTAAGTTCTATTTAACGGGAAATTGAGAAATTACCACTTCCTAGCGATTACGTGGGAAAGTGTGGTTGATAAAAATGTATAAAAGATACATTTTATCGGAAGGGAAAATCTTATACTAACTTTTATGCCGGACTGACCTCTGGTCCGTTGTTTTAGAAATACTTTGGGACTTTGTCTTATCATTGTAAATGTCTAAGTATCTATTTATATATTATTGTTGTTTTTTTAGACTTGTGGTCTACTTGGGACAGCCAGTCCCAGTAGACAGAATACATCCGATTATATTATATGTTAAATGAATAAAAGTATTGTATTTTAGACAACCTCTCTACGATCAATTTTTAGCCTCTCGAACATACCCAGTCGGTACGCCTCATTAGTTCGGTCATAGCCTAAGGCACGCTACCAAAGTTTACTCACCTTAGGGCCAGAGTTTATCTCCCCTATTAAGGGAGAATAAAGGCATTTGCGACTAAAACACCCAAATACCACAAATAACACTTCACAACAACTGGTGGTCGCTAGAAAAACTGGGTTGAGAAGGCTAGATAAAAATAGTAAATTGAAATAAAATGGCTTTACCAGAGGAAAAAATGACTTCCCTATCAACAGTACTTGAAATTGCAAAAATTATACCAGAATACGCAGGAAATTCAGATGTAGATGAGTTTATAGAAAAATTAAAAATTTTCGAAGAACTAACTGAATCGTTTGAAGATAAGGTCAAAGAGCAATGCGTTGCAGCCAGATTAAAGGGAAGCGCCCTTAAAGATTTTGAGGCAATTAAGGAAAAAGAGCCCAAGGACATCAGTACTCTAATTGAATCTTTTAAAACAAGATTCATTGAGACAAGCATCTCCGAGAGGCTAAGAACAGAGGTAGTCACATTCGATACCTCAACTAGTATCAGGGAATATGCAGACAAAATTTGTAGATCCGTGTGTTTACAGTTAGAAAAAGGCGGAAATGACGAGACAGTAAAGAAAGCACAACTACATACTTTTATCCTAGAGTTACCAAAAAAGTTATTAAGACTAAAATTATAGCGGAAACCTGAAAACTTAGAGCAGGCTACAATACTAGTCGAAACAGAGTTAAAAATTGACGAAGCTATGAAACAGTTTGATCAGATGTCAATAAATAACACGGGAGCCCAAGAAAGTAAAAATATGAAAGGGGACAAAAAAGGGTGAGCTTTGAGGAGCCAAATTGTGAACCAAAGAGGCGCGACGGAGGCCGAGGGTCGCCGTCTAGGGAGATAGCTGACAGATTCCACGACCTTGAAATATTAGCAGCTAATAACTATAGAAAATATTGGCACCCTCCTCCACCAAAGACAGATAGTTGGGGAACCAACAAGGACAGATCAAAAATATTTAGAATTAACCAGGAAACAAACAAACAATTTAAGAGAAAATTTAATTGCTATTATTGTAGCAAACCAAACAACTATGCAGGAGATTGCTGGCATAGAATACGCAAAGAAGGCCAGACGTACAAGACAAGACACCAGTTCAGAACGCAGGGGGAGAGAAATTTAGGAAGACAGGGAACAAATAATACTTAGCAAACACCTAATAATATTCCTGAATTTAGGCCTAGAAGGCAAACGGTTAACAATACCCAGGGTCAAAGTAGCAGCGCTGAAGAAAACTGGGATAATCCCAGAAATTTTCGGCAAAACAGTGCGCATTTAAACGGAGAAACCAGCCTGTAAGGTTCGAAAGAGCTGTTTCCTTTTAAAGACCCCTATATAGTTTAAAATCTTATGACATAAATTCAAATAATAATAACCAACCGATTCTACGTGGTTTTAAAATTGAGTTTTTTCCAAATTTACCATGTTTACTAGATACAGGTGCATCTAATCCTCAATTCGAGAAGTAAGTTTTAATAGATTTCCTCCTAGTGCCAAAAATCAAGTAAGCAGATGCCAAACTACCCTAACATCAGTGACAGGGCACAAGCTGACAATTTTGGGAGAATGTCCACTAAAATTTAGTGCAGGGGATAAATAAATAACAGTAACAGTAATAATATGCAAGCAGCTACCATTTCCTTGTATTCTAGGAGTAGATGCCATCAGAAAATATGGGATTGTATGGGAGCCTATATCCAATACAATCACAATAAACCAGGCAAATGAAAATAATAGGCAAATTTGCGTAACAACAAATTAAGATAGTGAAGATTCGAATTGTAACCTAAAAATAAGCGGAAAAATCACAATAGAAGGGGGAACGACAGCTCAAGTTCTAGCTACATTAAATGAAAAAGATGGAAAGGTTAAAACGATGGATGCCGTGATAGGGAGTACACCATAAAAGAATACCCAATGATTTTCGTGGAAAATCAAGTTATAAAAATTGAAAAGGGTATAACATATTTAAAACTATCAAATCTAAGTAATGATAAAATAAAACTGAACCAGGTAGAACTTGGATCAGTAGAAAAGATTTCAAATTCAGAAATAAAATCACTAAACAGTCCAGAATTAAGCGTAAACTTCCCTTCTAGCCACGAACATTTATCCTCATTAAAACCGCAACCACAAGAAGAATATGGAATGACGAAAACGGATTTTTTGCAACAATTTGATCTAAAACATTTACCGGAAAACGTAAAAACTATTGTGGAAAATATTCTTTGGGATTTTAAATGGACTTTTGTAAGACACAAAGCAGATTACGGATTAACTCACTTAATCACGCACAAGATATCAACAGAGGGCCCTCCAATCAAAAAGTCACCGTATAAAACACCTTATCATTTAAAGCCATGGCTAGAAAGCCAAATAAAAGAAATGAAAGATCAGGGTATAATTAAAGAAAGCATTAGTGATTGGTGCTTTCCATTAGTAATAGTCAGAAAAAAAGATAACACCTGGAGACTATGTATATACTTTAGATCACTAAACGCCGTCACGATTAAAAACGTGATGAAGTTACCAAGAATTAATTCGATTTTAGATTCATTAGGGGGTTCAAAATATTATACTAGTTTTGATTTAATAGCAGGATATTGGCAAATCGCTTTAGATGCAGAAACTAAGCATTAGGCTACAGTAATCTTAGACGATGGGAGAATTTTCACGTTTGAACGTATGCCATTTGGCTTATCATTTAGTCCAAATTGTTTTAGTCGCCTAATGAATTTGGTGTTAAAAGATAACGAACCAGAAAGAAAAAAAGATACCTTGGCTTATTTAGATGATGTAATTCTGTTTAATGAAAACTTGGAAGACCACTTGGTCGGACTTAGAAAAATACTAGAAAAGTTTGAAAAAGCAGGCTTAAAATTAAAACCAGAAAAGATAAAAATAGTGGTACCAAAATTAGTATTTCTTGGACACCTGATAAACCAAGGTACTATTTCACCAAATACAGAAAAATTTACAGTCATAGAAAATTTACAGCCTCCTAAAGATAAAAAAGCTGCAGATCAGTTTGTGGGTTATTAAGCTATTTCAGACGATATATTAAAAATTATGCCACAATAGCACAACCTTTGACGAACCTTTTAAAGAAATCAGGTAAATTCGAATGTCCAGCGGAAGCAAAACAAGCACTAAATGAAATAAAAAGGCAATTATTACTGATACCAATACTAAAACTACCAAATTTGTCACAAGACTTCTGTTTGCAAACAGATGCTTCGGGGTACGGTATAGGGGCCATATTATTAAACATTAATTCTGAAGGAGTAGAATCAATAGTTCAATACGCCAGTAGGTCACTGACGGAAGCATAAGAAAATACTCGACAGTTGAAAGGGAGTGTTTAGCAGTTGTAGTATTTACAGAATATTTTCGTCATTTTTTACTTGGAAAAAAAATTATTTTACGAGTAGACCAAAAATCATTAGTTTGGCTAGATACGATGCAAAATACTTCAGCCCGGCTGACACTGTGGATACTACGTCTGCAAGCATATTCATATACTCCAATATATATAAAGGGCCGTACAAATATTTTACCAGACTATTTGTCATGAAATCCAGATAAGGAAGAAAATGTGATAGCAACCATCCAGAACGAACTGGAAGGGGTAGAAATACTGTCTAATGAAAATATTTCGAAGCATCAAAATAAAGATGATTTTTGTTAGCAATGAAATCCTTTTTATCAAAAGGAACGGAACTGCCAGAGCACTTTAAACATTTTTTAAAGGACTTAGATAATTTTGATCTGGACGAAAGCAAAAATCTTCTAGTAAGATACCATCGCAAAAAAAAGAAAAAATGACTTAAAAATTATTCCAGTAATTCCAAAATCTCTGGAAGGAGAAGTTTTACAGATGGCACATGCAACGATTGGCTGTCACATGGGAGAAGCAAAAACTGTGGGGAGACTGAAGGGAAATTTTTATTTTCCAAAAGTTTACTCCAAAGTAAAAGCTTGTATAAAAATCTACTGCGAGTGTACCAATACCATATTACCTGAGCACATCCTTCTGGATGTATTAAGTAAAGACTACGCCCCACCAGGTTTCGAGGAAAATCCGTCAACAAACGGTATGTGATCCGGAGGACCTTCATAAATTTCCAGGTAAGGAGGCAGGTGTGTACTAACCATAGTAGACCATTTTAATTCATATTTAAACGCTTTTCCAATTAAAGATGAAAAGACGAAAACCATTGCGAAAGTTTTGGTCAATCGCCTATTTCTGGAACACGGGATTTTCCCTAGAGTTTTACTTAGCGACAATGGGCCATGTTTTAGAGCTAAATTATTAGACGAAATTACAGAATATCTGGGGGTTAGACGATGGTTTACCTCGTCTTACCTGGCAGCAGCTAATGGGAAGGTTGAACGTAATCATAGGGATTTAGCTTACATGTTGGGAATACATGCAAGAGAGGAAAATGAAAATTGGGATGAACATTTACCATTTTTAGTCTTTCAAATAAATACGGCTTTGTCACGTGCCTGAAAAGAAACGTCTTTTTTTGTAACACATAAGAGATCCCAGAATTTTTTTAGATGAAATACAAAATGACAGAATAATTTACAACCTTGACCAATATAAGCAAGAGATGGTGATACGAATGAAAAAAGCTATGGAACAAGTTAAAGACAATCTGGAAGATGCGAAAACAGAACAAAAAGAAAAATATGACAGAACAAGTAAAAATAAAACGAGTTACTGTTTAGGAGATTTGGTTTATGTTTACAAAACGAATCTGGAAGGAACAAAAAAGTTAAAACCGAAATGGGACGGACCCTACAGGATTATGAAAATTCTACCAAATAACTTAACATATGTTCTAAAGCATCAGCATAAGGAAAAGGAAGAAATAGTGCACCATAATAGAATGAAAAAGGGATATTTTTCAAAACCGAGGAAAACAGAGCCTATACTGTGAAAAGAAGAAATAGAAGACGCAATCTCACCAGTATATATCAGAAGACCATATGAATTTTATGACCTTTTTAACGACCACAACAGTTGGAAGAAATGGAAGTAATATTTAGCCCAGTTTTGGCTGCAATCGTTCCACAACAAACAAGAAAAAAAAGGAAAATTTCAATGTTCATCAGATAATAGTGATGAAAGCGACAGAGAAGAGCCTCAAATACAACCTGCGGGATTAAGACACACTAAACCAGAGGTTAAATCCAAAGAGGAAGAAAAGTTCGAAGAAACCAAAAGAATTGTCTTATTTTCTTACACTAGACTCACCTAATGTCGTAGCGCAAAAATGGCTTTTGGAACAAACGCGATCTACCAGACGCGAGCTAACAGAATGCGACACCGAAAATTCTTCGACAGAAACCGATATAGCTAAACCTGGGCCATCGTCAAGAAAACCTTCTTTGAGAGAAAAATTATAGAGAACAGTAAAGAAACCAAAGGGGCAGCAAGAAGTTCCTTTGTCAGCCGCATAAGTTGCTAAAACACTTATGAAAAAGGCGAAACATCAAGAGAAACAAAGATTGAAGATATCTGACGAGGCAACAAAACAGCACTCGGACTCAGAACCTTGTAAGCCACACTATAGAAACCACGGAAAAACTTGCCACTATCATAATGAACAAAAACAACAATTTGGATTTCAAAACTCGGAGCAGGAAACGGAGAAAGGCAAAACAGGCGCATCCCCTAGCAGATTGACATTTGAATAAAACAATAACAACAAAAAAATATTAAATAAAAATCAAACGAGTATAAAAGCAACTAAAGAGAATTATCTATATTTTTTTAATCGGTACATAGATAACATCAAGTTTTCCTTCAAATATATATCGCAAGTAAAAATTATGAACGTCACATTCCAACGCCAAATTATTAGCTCCGATCGGAAGTGACATCATAGGTTCCTGCAAAAATTTTGTTTCCAATACGAGATAAGACTTCGTGAGCGGTGAAATGTCAAACTTGTCAAAACAAATTAGGCTTCGTTTAAAAAAAAAAGAAAATAAGTACGGCCATGTAATTTTTAAATGGGTGTAGTGAACCTAATTAAATTATACATATTTATAATTAACATTAAAAGGCAATTCTTTTGATATGTATATTGAAAAAAAATATTTTTTTTGTTTCGGGGGGGATAATTTAAAAAAAAAACGAAGGAGGTTAGTCTACTGAAATAGGGTCATTGGAAGCTAGCAAATTTGGGGTTGAGCTCAACCACTTCTGGCCTCTTATTGTTAAGTACATGCAATGCATCTACTAACCTTTGACTCTCTGAGGTGACACTTTCAGTCGAATTTAAAAAAAAAGAATTTTAAACTACTTATAATAGGAAAAACAGCAAGAGTTTACATTAAGTCGACTACATGTACAAGCTAGCTGTAATCTTGTTATAAATAGTAGAATATATAATAAATTAAACATTTACCAATAAGGACGGCATATATAAATAAGAAGCCGTAGATAAAATGAGTCACAATTTAAAAAAAGTTAACACCGTGTAAAACAAAGTTTTCTCGGGTATAATTAATTTCACATATTAAATAAATTCACGACAAACCATTGACAGAAATCACAGGGCGACGACATTGCAGGTGAAAAACACCAATGACAGAACTGCACTTGAAAACAAAAAATGCTAAGAGTTGTCATTGGGGGGGGGGGATCCACCAAGCTAACCAAATATAGATCAGAAAAAAAAGTCAAACTTTGGAGGAGGTTTGGGCTGAATGTTCGTATGAAATACTTCTTGCTAAAATAAATAGCAAGACCGTATTTTATACGGACACTAAACCCATAAACTCGTAGAACAAGGTAATATTCAAAATATCATGAAAGGGACAAATTACACTCAATGACTGTATAAAACTAAAGCGCAAATTAAACTGAGGAAAAATTCCAGACACGAATAATATAAAAAAAAAATATAGGGAAACCGCAAAAAATAAACCCTATCTTTAAGCAACTTTTGGCACGACATAGGCACAAACTTTTGGTAAAATACCACAGATATGGAATATATGTCTGCTGCGAAAACCACACAATTTTGTGGGAATCAGGATATCGAAAAACGTACATTTTTATGAATAAAGAAAAATTAGCAATTGCGAGGCAAAATTTAAAAAAAAAAGTTCAAAAATCAGCGGAAAAAAAAATTATCAATAAATAAATCTATTTATACGTGAGTATATAAAAGTCTAGGGCATGACGCATGAATTCTCAAGACAAATAAGCGACAAAGAGGGTTTAAACAAATTCATTAAAGCCAGTAAGCGCCACCTCGTATTGACAGAAGACTTTTCAAAAGAATGTATGATAACCGTTTTAATACGAATCCTCTCAGAGGTAGGAAAATATCCTAATATCACCTTTTTACAAAAATTCAAAAAGGTGGTAAAAAGCAACACAAAAATAACGAAAGAAAACAAAGAATTGTTACAAGTTTTAAAAGAACAAGGAGTTTCAAAGAAACAGATAGAGACGTTTCCAAAAAGTGATATAAAATGGATACTCAGGCTTTCAAATCAATCCTGTGAGGTGATACACAGTCTGGACTTGTTAAGAAAACAGTATACAATGACAACAGGCAAATATTAACCAATGAATTGTCAGGGCTACGAATTTATTTTCGAAATTTTTGTTTAGAACCCCTAATATGCTGGAGTGCCCTATAAAGTGTAAGACAGCATATTGCAAAAAAAAGCTATATAAGAATACGGAGGAACATAGGGTAATAGCAATCTCTTCTTGTAGACAATTTGGAAGTTTTACTAGTGGGTTGTTTTATCGATATTTTTCTTGGGAGAAAGTGCTAAGATGACAAAATCAAAACTAGAGGGCGAGAAAGTACAAGTAGTTGACAGAGGAATTATAATGAGAATACGCCAGGAGAGAATTGTAGAAAATTACTGGCAACTCCTATTTGAAATAGATTTAGAACATTTACAAAAAATGTTAGATACCATAAGATTAAAAAAGGACTCTTATCAAAGGATAATCGAAACTTTTTTGTTGAAAACTAGTAACCGAGAAGAAAAAATAATTCCGCGAAAAACCAGATATGAAAGAATTGCAAATATATCCCATAGCTTTGAGCAATCGGTGCTTGCAAAATTGTACGCAATAAACAGACAAGTAGAATCAATAATGCATGTGACGAAACACTGCACAAATGTTAATGGTTAATCACTAATAGAAGAACAAAATAAAACGAATATAGCTTTCGAAGATATACAAAAATATTATTTGGAAATGATACATGCCAATATCCCGGAGGAAGAAAAGACAAAATTATCGAGCAAAACATATTTTCATATCGAAAAAGAAAATAAATCGTTATGGCTAGCTCAGAATGAAAAAATCTCCAGTTTAAATTGGACGCTAGGAGAAATTTATAATATATTTAATAGAATTGAAGATTTATTGATAAATGGAAGTAAAGAAGATAAGCTGCTATATGGAGAATATTTAGCCGCAAGCATGCTAGAGCTAATGACACATCTACAAATTTTAAGTGATTATACAATAGAAGTTCAGAGAGCATTAGGGTTATTACAGTTAGGACAAATTCCGAAACTTCTGTTGCCTCCTAAGGAATTAAAAGAGATATTGCAAAACATACAGTATTTTGTATTAAATGAAGGGTACTACGAATTACTTTCGGGGTTAGACCCGATAGACCCTTTAAGCTGGTATGCTAAGCTATTAAAAGCGTCTTATTTTATATTATCGGGAAACCTCCGAATAAACGTGAAAATACCCCTAGTTCAGAACAATAGCGTATTTACCATGTTTCAAACTTTTCCCACGGCAACAGGGGGCCTAGAGGGAGTAGTAGTTACCATGACATCAACTTCAGAGTACGTATTCGCAGAAAACAACCGAGAAAGAATAATTTCTCCAGAAAAAATTCGGATCATGGACGTTTTAGAAAATGGTATTTTTAAACTAGAACTGACCAAAAAAAGACTAAAAAGAACACAAAATGGAAATAGTTTAAATTTCTGGGAAAAAATAATTTTATAAAATAAACAAGGCATTAAAAAAACATGCCATTGGGAAGTTTCTAAACCTTCAGCAACAACTGAAGGAATTATATAAGTAAGCGCATCAGAAGTATTGGTTTCAAATAATGTTACGCTAGATGGAACTTGTGTTCAAGACAGAGAAATACCAAATTTTCCACTAATTATATCGACAATGTCAGAATGTAATCTATGGCACAAAGATACAAATTTCATACTTAAAAGAGAAAATAGACTAGGATCAGAAGAAAACACTAATAAATTAACTCCATTAAAAACTCAATTAACTCCATTAACAATTTTACCAGGCAAATTAGAATTTTTTTCAAAAGAGGTAGTAAACATCTAGTAGAAATTTGGAAAAAGAATTTTAAAGAACCTACTAGTTGGGCCCAAATGCTGAGAGATATAAAACAAGAGCAAGAAATAGCCCTTAGTCAAACAGAAGTTACACTGAGAGTAATAAGGGAAGAAAGCATTCAATTTAATGAATTATTTTTAGTAGGGTGCATAATGGGCCCAGTATGTTTAAGTCTATTTAAACTTATAACAGTTTTGATTATTCATCAAAAGAGTAAAATACAAAATTTCAGAAAGGAAGTAACCGAATTACAAGAATTAACGATAACGCCAAGGCAATTGCAAATGATCCAAGAATATGCAGACTACGCAGGAATAACGCGTTGATTTTCAACACGTTCAAAAACATTTTTTTTTGTGTTTAGTGTTTATATAAGTTTGATATAAGGAATTTTTATTACAGATGAGAAATTGGACAATAATTTGCGTTTTAAAGCTTCTCCAGCTTATTGGGGCCGAATTTAGGGTTATAAAAGGATTATCGTTTCACAGAATGAATACAGTGAAACCCATGGAAGGCTACTGGCAAATCACGATGAGATGTGATGTTTCAGTTTTACATACCCTCCAGAGCCAAGCAACGATAATTGCAAATAATCTGGAAATGAAAAGAAGATAATTAGAAAAAACTTTTAATCCGCCTCTTTTCACACCCCCGCAGGTAATAGAAATAGAAATAAAAGCATCATTATTTTAAACGCAGGCAACTTTGTTGTTCAAAGTACTGAACAACCAAATCAGTGGGGTTCTAGAAGATATAAAAAGAATGATAATTACGCTCCAAAAACAAAACAAAAGCGAACCAGACAATACATTGGCCAGAAAGAAAAGAAGCCTAATCGGTATTGTAGGGGAAATCTCAGAATATATATTCGGTACGGTATCTACGTGGAAGGAAGCAGAAAAACGAATAGGGAACGTCGAATTAGCAAATCAAAATCTTCTACACTTTGTAAACAAACAATTAACAATCTTAAAACATCCCGAAGCCATGTAATACAAACTCTAAGAAAACTTTAATGGAACAATCAACACACTTTCCATTTTTAAAACGGAGATAAGCAATTCAGTATTCATAACTCATAAACGAATAGTATGAAACCAAAGCGAAATAATAGAAGATATAAATCTTCAGATGGGTCTACAGCTATTATCTAGTGCCACTATGGAAATATCTCATGAATTTAGTCAATTGGAGCTGGAGTTTCGAACCCTTTTGACAAAAAATTTACCAGCACGTCTCCTAAGTCCGGGTAAAGTAATAAAAGTAATCAAAACTATAGAAAGTCATTTACCTTATCAATTGAGATTAGGACTAGAACCAAATTTCGAGAAGATTCTATACTTTTATAGTATGGCGGAAAACTATTTCCAAATTAAGCAAGGGGAATTATGGATATTTCTAAAGGTACCCCTAGTTAAAAATGAAGAATACGCGCTATTCCAAATAGATACTTTCCCTACCAGATTGACGAACACCACAAGCTGGATTAAGATAAATAATTTGCCCCCATATATAGCTATTTCCAACTTAAAATATAGGATACCAGAGCAACACGAAATAATCAAATGTCAAAACGATAAACTTCACTTTTGCAACTTAGGAACTATATCACATCTAGGCGCAAGGAAAATCTGTGCTATTAAACTTTGGGAGGAGGTGGATCACTCAAATCCCCTACCAAAAGAATGTGATGCTGATATAGTAAGCGCAATTAATCTGGAGCTATGGAAAAAAATTATTGAAAATGATTTCATATTCAGCTATCCACAACCCTATATGGCTCAGTTGATATGCCAAAATTCTTCTGGGTTGAAAAATTCCAGAGATATATAAATAGAAGGAATGCGAATAATTGATAGCTCCCAACCATGTCTTTTATCGAAAAGAGAGACTCATTTTTCAAATAGGATGTTAGGAAATAAAGAGCTAATAATTAAGATATGGGATATAGAAACGATGACGAACAAGAACAATTTAAAAGCACCAAATTAGGACAAAGATAATGAAAAAATTAAGAAAGTATAAAAGATGTTGTAGAAATTAAATGATATCTCCATACCGGAAAAAGTAAAAGGAGAAACACCAAGATTTCTGACAACCCTGGAAGATCTAAATAAAAATCTGGACATAAATTATCCCATTTTCCCAACAGAAATAGAAAGAACCACTTACTATAAAGGCTTATTAGCCTATACTTGGGGGTATTTCATTACTACTATCGTGGTTCTGGGATTGTTTATATGGGGTCTTAAATTTTGGTATAATATGAAACATCAAACCCTGGGGGAAGGATATAAGAAATCCTGACTGCGCAAAACCATAATCTGACATTTAAATCAAAAAAAAAAAAAAAAAAAAAAAAAAAACTTTTCGACAACCACAGGCATTTTAATTGTCACTATGATTCATTAACATGAAGTTAAAAGAGAAATTGACTATTGTTCTGAAAAAATTTTGATACTGGGTCACAGTAATACTTGTTAATAATGTAAATAGTTTGACAATTCGAGTGTTTACGGAGGAAAAAAAAGAGCTATACCACTTTTTAGTGTTGCTTTGCGAAAAATCGACTTTAAAAAAAAAGATGCTTGATGCTTTAAAGTAACTTCTAAAACTTTAACCAAATATATTTTTAGGAAAAGTTTTTTGTTACTTAACATACTTGTGTAAGTTATTACACAATGCTTATATATATATATACTATGTTTTAATTTACTTTAAATTTTAACTAATGATTTAATGTATACGTAAAGGTTTGACATCGAGTCAACGTATAAATACTTTTTATTATGAAATGGTCCGTTAAGTATTAAGTTTGAAAAGAATAATCCAGCAAGAAACATAACGTTTCGATTTAAGCGGGATATTATTTTTGGAGTAATTAAAAAAAGAGGAGAAAGTAATTAAAAGTAATTAACTTTCGAATGCATTGCGTTATGCATTATATACGAAAATTGAGTGTTTCATTCTACTATATATGTAAAAATATATGCTTTATATGTATACCAATGTGAATATTTATTTTAGATAAAGTCTTAGCTATATTTTTTTTGGAAATCAAATTTTTCATAACATTCTTTTGGATCCAGTTCTCAATCATTTCTTTGACGCATTTTTGGAAAGTAGCAAATTTCAAAGCCAGTGCAATTATATCCCGATACCATCAAAAACCAAACAATACTTGATCAATGGATATTTGGAAACTATAGACTTTATCACAAAATCATCAAAAGTGAGATAAAATCAGAACTTAATGTAGCGATAAAAAATATTGATATATGGTGATGGAAATCTGACGTCTCAGAGCTTTGTTTCCACGGCACGACCAGATCTGACTTCAGAGATATGAATACTTATAGGCTAACAGGGGTTAGAAACATTTTTCTAAGCTGTGGCGATAACGACTTTTGGTGTTTGTAGGGATGAAAACACGTGGCCTCTTCTTTCTCGAGCTATCTGGAGATCTGATTCCCTTGGGAGCATTTACCTTGGAGATATACGAACTAATTACCTATTATCAGACTAGATGCAGACATATAAAATGAAATAAACACAGATAAAAAAGACAATAGATTTATTGAACTTACATGCTTAGTTGCACAGCAACGGGTCACTTCAATGACAATAACGGTGACAAGAATATAAGAATTTAGTCTGAATCTCTCTAGGTCTCGTTTACTAATCCTCTTAAAAAGCACATCTACCCCACTATCAGAACATAGCTTTTCAGTTCTGCGCCATGAGGACTGGCTCACCATTGGCCCAAGAGGACCAAGGATGTAAATCTTTCGTCCAATATTTTCTTTTGAATGTTTCTGATGATTCAGGCATTCACACGGTTTTTGCCATTTAAACTTCCTGAGAAATATTGTACGTAGCATATTTTTTTATCTCTCACTCTCTTAGCAAAATCTTAAGCCTGGATAGTGCTGTTCTTTGTCTGGGGTGACTGCACTTTTTCTCTTTGCTGATTAAGGACTTCATTTTTGAAATACGTTTAACTTAATTATAGGAAATCAGAATTATCTTTAGAAAGACGGAACTTTATATTGGTATTTTAAATACATCGCATCCTACTCGTGGTACATATCACCCTTCCCATTAATTAATGACGTCCCGTCATTAGTAACTGCTCATTAGGAGTGCTAAAAATTTTCTGTATTATTTTTCTTATTTTATTCTACAAACCTATCTAAAATTCTTCTACTGAACTAAGATTATTCATAGTTCTAGGTTTGCTACTCATCTATGTATTTTTTTTTTTATATCTGACACTGATTACTTTTACATATCCAACAAGTTTAGGACTATTCTACTTTTACATTAGTTTTTTTTTGTTTTTGCTGTCTATATGACGTAGTACATTCTACCTACACTACGTTAAATGAATAACATGATAACATTACACCTAATTCTACTTGTGGTACATACATGAATGATTTATAACATACAATATTGGGTTCATCATATTCACTGGTAACATTAAAACACTTTCACTATTGGGAGTTTTGAATTGTCCAAGTTATTGGGAAGTAACATATGTAGATTCACATCTATTCATCACCTTCAAGTCCTTAGTGTACTACACCCTTCTTTTGTAAATTATTGTCCTTCACTCTTTTTGTCTTGGCAAAAATTTTGAAGCATTTTCGTTATGGTTTCTTCACGGAACAGTTTGAGCCTAGTTGTCTTTATGCGAAGTTTTCTCTAATATTCAATTGGGAAATGATGCTTCCAACTATAGGTGTTGGCGTTTTTCTTCTCAGCATATGATTGTTCAGGATATTTTAAGGCACATAGAGAATGTATTCTCGCGTTAAAATTGTTCATTTGTGCCTTTTATAAAGTTGTTAGCTCATGGCTTGTGCCGATTAGCCTTTGAGGTGATTCTTTGGTTAATCACGGGGTAATTGAAGTTTGGAACGTGTTGTCGTCATACTATAGTGACATTTTTAACATATTGTCTTTAACTTGAACTTCAAATATTTTCAAATATCGTTTAACTTCAAATGTCGTTAAATATCGTTTATCTTGTATTGATCGATGGGGTTCTCAGAATTAAACTTCAAATTGTCTCTAACTTCAGCTTCAAATATCTTCAAATGTCTTTAAGTATCATTTAACTTCAAATATCGTTAAATATCGTTTATCTTGTATTGCTCGATGGGGTTCTCAGAATTAAACTTCAAATTGTCTTTAACTTCAGCTTCAAATATCTTCAAATGTCTTTAAATATCATTCAACTTCAAATATCGTTAAATATCGTTTATCTTGTACTGATCGATGGGTTTCTCAGCATTTATGTGATTATATAGTTCGTTAAAGCACTTGATACTGAGGTTCAAATATAGTGTTACCTGATGGGTAATATGGTTCATGGTCGAAGAAACGACGATCGAAGGTAACTGTTGTTTTCGTAGACGAAGTTGGGATGAAAATTGCCTGGAGTCTATGGTGAGTACTCTTCGTTGGTTGAGATATGATGAAAATAGATGCTACTGGGTTGTATCTGTACTGGGCAGCTCATTGTAATGCTCAATATCCAATGTATCCATTTACTTCCTGTAATAAAAATAACGAGGCAGAATCACACGTTCTTTGAAGTAAACACTCATAGTACAAATAAGTCACGTGTTAATTGGGTACATTAATTTCTAAGCTATGAGACAGAATTAAATAAATACACTAATATTAGTACTCTCAACGAAAATCTACAAATTTAAAACAGAGATGTCTTCAAATTTGTTTTGAGAACGGAAACATCGATAAAGGGCTTATATAATCCTTCAATACTTATTAAATAAACATAATTTACCCTACATTATTAAGTTTGAGGTCAAATTTTACAACATATTTCATGCCTGCATTATTCACGCAAGTCCGTGCTGTTGAAGAAAAGCATGTTGCAGCGTCGTAACCACACGGTTTTACGCAAACGATACTACAATGGGGGAGCGAGACATAACAAGGACGAGTGGAGACCTCTCTACCCACTCGTTTTCTAATGTCTTCCCTATTTCTTGGCTTGGACGTTCTCATGGGGCTCCGGGTTTAATCTCTGCATTTAAGCTGTTTCCCCGTGTTCTTTTCTTGGTTTTCGTCTTCTTATTCTTAGGATTTTTCCGTAATTAAAAGTCGATAGGGTTCCTATGGTCAGGGAGGTGGCGAATACGAAACATACGGCCAATAGCATGTTCCACCAGAAATTGGTCGATTCTTTGAGCTCATTCGTGTTTCTTTCTAGTCTTGTTACTTGTTGAAACAAGGTCTCGAAGGATTTGGGGTCCAATTTCATAAAGATCTTCCATGCGCTATGGCTAGCTAGCAATGAATTTTCCTGCTTGGATATTACTCCATGTTTTACAATGTCTTGGGCCACTGCGTGAACAGCGAGGATTATGATGATATTCTTAAGCCTCATCTTATTTTTTGTTTCTAGAATAAATTTATCATTAATTGTACCCATTTTTCGCAAAAGCTGTTTGTTTACTGCTTTGTTATTATTATATTTTTTTTTTTCAAAGGCACTTTATATGCAATCATTTTGTCGCATTGGCCAAAGAAAACTGATTTATAGGCGTAAAACAGAATAATTATTTTATGATTAGATAGGTTAGGAAAATAAGGTTAGGACTTCCGAGCTTAATTTTGGTCGTGATATACCTCTGTGACTGGTTGAGATATAACTTTAAAGCTTAGCTAGTAATCGTTATACAATTTAATTTTACATTATATTTCTCAAGTAAGAAACACATGAATAAGCAAGCGTGCAGCACGTAATTACACTGGTATCCTATTTTTATGTGTAGGCCTAAAATAATTATAATCTGCACTGTGACAAAATAGTTTATGCATACAATGTTAATTTCTTCCACAGTTACCTACTAATAGGTAGTTTTGAGTTTAGAATCTTCTCTTAATTTTCTTGTTACTATTTTTATAGGCGTCTCTTTTTCTTTGGTAAGTTTTCATGCGTTTCAGGAATAATTTACTACCAAGGGATTTGTATTCTTCAGATTCAGGGTCAAATAAAAATTGTTTGTAATATTGGATTTCCGCTAAAGGATGATGTATGCCTTCATGTTTGACACATTGGGGATTTTTTCAAGGTTATAGCAAATTTTGGGGGATCTGCATTTATCAAGGAGTAATAAGTCTGTTTGAGTGGGCCCCTTGCAATAGAAATACTTGATATTGAGGTTCTTTTGTAGGCGTCTTATCAATAATTGCCAAGTTGCTTTGCGCTTCTTCTCCTATACTTTGTTTTGACCTCCCCTCTAGCCAGACGATACTTGGGGGAATTTGAAAGAGCTAAACCATACTTATAAGTGTGGGGTGCATACCCTTTAAGCTCGTAGGTTACATCCCATTCTTTCTCATATATTTGATTTCCTTGTTCGTCCAAGACTAACATAGCTGCTGAATATATAATGTTTTCCTTCACGTTCATTATGCTAATGAACTCAGTATCAATTATCGCCCTTCGAGTAGGTTTTGATTCCATTGTCATGATCTGAAAATGCTCACAGTTAGGACCTGGGTCAATTTTTCATAGAAAATCCGAGGGACGAGACCGGACAAAACAAACCAAACGTTGCTTGTGGGCGAGCTCCCCTCCCCCCCCACACTGTCCACGAAACGTGGTCCGTCCAATTAGGTTTGTTTACACAACTTAATACTGAGTAGGGGATCATTTCCATAGTTCATTTGTAGAATATAGGTTGAATTCCACGGAGAAGTATAGGGAAAGTGTCCCCAACGTACCGAATAAAACACGGTCCGTAGGGGAGACCGAATCTCCCCTCCCCATGATATAAGTACCGTTTTTTTTTTGAATGGGGAATTTTCCTGGAATTTTGAGATTTGGGAGCCAGTCTTGCGGCTCGAAGTGTGGCCTGGATACGACAACAATGATATCGTTACGCCCTAAACTCCGAATCACCAGATCGCTCCGGCTTTTTTCAGTTGGATTGGATGCATCGTACTGGGATGGTACGTGTAGCTTTTTGTATCCAAGGAAATTATTCGAATTAATCTTATACATTATTACCTTTTAATTAGAATTTGTTTTTAGGAACTGATATATGTTGAACAGAATTTCTCTACAGCATTTTTATAATCATATGATTTTTACTCGTGAGCTAAAAGTTAGGACGCCTATCCATTAAAATCTTTTAATCCTATACTGATTAAGTGTAAGTCCATCTATCTGGTTCTTTAACCGTTCTACCCGATTGTGTCGTTACTTTCTCCTCGACTTCTTGCGGTTTTTTCTTTTTCGGTTTTTTTAGCGAAATAAGGTCGAACTTTTCGTATTGTTTTTTCAAAAATTCTTGCCCTTTTAATTTCGTTTGTTTCCCGTGTGCGGCTGCTGAGGTCGGCCTTGATTTCCCTATTTCTTTAGCTACTATATGGTCTGATTCGCCATCAGACTCCTTGGAACTAGTGTCGAATAAATCCGGATTAGATCTTTTAGAGGTGGTACTTTTTGTCGCGTCACATGCCCTTCCTTCGTAAATTTCTACTCCCCTAGAAGTAGAAGCTTTATTCCCTAGGTCCTCGCCTTGAGTTCTCAACTCGGGAGATTTGAAATTTCTTGAGAGCTTTGGGAGGAATCAAAGATTTTTGCGGGGTTCCTCCATTGTTTGAATGCCATGTCCTCAGGGGGATGGGGCATTTTTTGCACTAGAGTTTCTCTCCATGAAGTTCACTGTTTAGGTTTGACTTTGGACACAGTTATATCATGATATTGACCTTGCTGGTCATCCTTGGGAGTTTTATTCTCGGGTAATGTACTTTGACTCGTTTTTATGGGAAAATTTATTAAATCCATAGCCTCTCGCAGGTTTGTTTTGGTTAAATCTTTGGGAGGAGTTTTCTTTACAGTAATACCCGGGGTTTCTACAGCTCTGTTTAATTCTTCCTGTAAAGACAGGGGCCTTTCTATCGGTGTTGCAGGGGAAACCATATCGTCTGGAAATCTTTTGGGGGGACATGGGGTGAAATTCTATCGGGGAAAAACTGGGTTTTTGGAGATATTGTATAATCTAAATCTCCTGCGCTCGCCGATGAATAACTTTTTGGAATTTTTGGCATTTTTATTCTTACTGGTATTAGGTGTTTTTTCTCTGGAATAACTAGATTTTTAATAGATAAAAATTTTTCAAAATTTTCTTTATCGCTGTCACCTTCAAAATAATCTTGTTTGAAATTAAAGGCTTTTAGCTCTACCAATCTTGACCTAGGGGTCTTATTTTCTGCATCTGACGAATCAGTAGAGGAGGGGCGTGATACCCATCTTTCTGGAAATTTGGCTCTTTTTATTCTGCTAACATGTGCCTTGTAAGTTCTTCCACTATCGGGGTTTTCCATTTTAGAAGTATATTCGTTATCGTACTTTTTGACTATTCTGTACGGTCCAGAATATTTGTTGGAAAGTTTTTTTCCTTCCGTTTTTGCCTCGTTCTTTAGGTAAACAAAGTCTCCTACTTTGAAATCTATATTCCCCTTAACTTTGGGTTGGTTTCTTAGCTCTTGGTTTATTTTACATTTTTCCAACTCTTGCCTAACTATTTTATAAGTTTTCCTCATTCTATTTATGAATTCTCGCTTTTAATCTTCCGAGCTATTATAACACTGCCGAGATTCAATAATCTCATTATACGGGATTCTAAAATCTCGACCAAAAAGTAAATAAAATGGATTGTCTTTGGTTGTTTCGGAATAAGCAGTGTTGATTACGTTAGTTAAGTAAGGTAAGAATTTATCCCAGTCGCTCCTATTGTCTTTCGTATAAATACTTAGTACGTTCGAAAATATCTTATGCCTGTTTTCTATTTTGCCATTAGCTTGTGGATGGTACGGCGCTGTCACCATTTTCTCTATATTAAGAAAACTCATCAAGGCTTTTGTTACTTTCGAAACAAAATTTGCTCCTTTTGTCACTCAAAATTTTATTAGGAATGCCAAATTGTAAAAATAATTTTGATAATGCCTGACTTGTGGCATAAGCACCTTGATTTTTTAAAGCTTTTGTAAAAGTAAATCCGGAAAAATGATCTATAACCGAAAGAATACAGTATGGCCTCTGTTAGAAACAGGTAAGCCTCCACTTGTCCCGTATAGGTCAAATGAGATAATATCGAAGGGGTACTTTGCTACCGGAATCCTTCCCATTGGAGGATTTGGATAAGCTGGGGGGACTTTTCTTAAGTTAAATGCTTCGTATGTACTTACAAATTCTTTAAGTTTCGTCAGTGCAGATTGTACGTAAAAATATTGTTTCAATTTATGGAACGTTTTCATTACCCCTAAATGTCCACCTGTGTCTGAATGAAAATATTCAAATGCAGGCCTTATTAAGTTTTGTGGTAACACAGGTATTATCGAGGTTTGGTTTCTATTTGTCTCAGCAGTCACAATTCTACACAGTATCTCTTCATCAAGATCATATTAAAATTATCTATCTCTTTTCTAAGAGTTTTGAATTTATCCGGTAACGACTCATCATTCACAAAATAATCAGTTAGTGCTACATACATCTTGGTCTTTTTTTGCTTTCTTTTTATATTTTCCAAAGACAAGAGACAATAGTTAATCTTAGTTTCTTTTACTGTTTCTTTGACTTTGTTTTTCTTACATTTGTGTTCTATTTTAGCATTAGTAGCATTGACTTCTTTTTCTTCAGTTTCCGACGGAATATTTTCTGGGTATCTACTCAAAAAGTCACAAGCTGCGTTTTGTTTTCCCTTTAAATGTTCAAATTCGTAATCTAAGTCTTGGATTTTCATAATACATCTAGCTAGAATGCCCGTGGGGTTTTTAAATGTGCGCAGGTACTACAAGCTTTTATGGTCTGATCGTAGTATAAATTTTCTACCAATTAAATAATGTCTAAATTTGTCCAAGTGGTGGATAATAGATAATAATTCCAAATTTGTGGCGGAATAACTACTTTCACCTTTTGATAAGGTTTTACTCGAATAGCATATAACTTTTTCTATTTGTTTAGGCGTTCCCTCTAGAGGATTGGGGTTTTCTACTGGGATTATTTGCGAAAGAATTGCGCCAATGCCTTTTGAACTCGCATCCGTTGTAACCACGAATATTCCGTTTTCGAAATCAGGGAGTGCTAATACTGGTTCAGAAGTGAGTGCCTTTTTGAGACGGTCTAGGGACGTTTGAGCTTCCTGAGACCAGTTAACATTATGGGAGTTCCCTTTAGTTAGTTCCGTGAGGGGTTTCGCAATTTGGGCGTAATTGTGTACGAATTTTCTAAAGTAGCCAGTAAGGCCTAAAATTCCCCTTAATTATTTCATAGTTCTGGGGGGCTTGAGGTTTTCAACACATTTTATTTTATCAGGGTCTGGGGATATCTCTTCCTGAGTTACTACTACTCCTAAAAATTTAATTTTAGGTTGAAATAAATTTACTTTCTCAGGCCGGCTTTTTAAATTGCCTTGTCTGAACTTCTCAAACACCTTAGCTAACGTTGCTAAATGTTGTTCAGTTTTTTCTCCCACGCATATAATATCATCAACAAAATGAATTATATTCTTTAATCCTCTTAACAGGTGCAATAGGGGTCTACATAGCGCGCTTGAACTTGTTTTCAGTCCAAATGGTACCCTTAAGTATTCATATGAACCAAATTCAGATGCTGAAAATGCAGTTTTATGGACATCCTTTTCGGCTATTTTCACTTGGTGGTAGCTTTGGGTAATAGAATCATAGAATCATCTTAATGAAAAACAGCTGTCATAGACACATTAAAAAAAATGCACTAAAAGGCGCTGTTTTTACATGAAAACTTTTTTACATAAAAACACTTCTCTACATTTTATTAAATGCACTTGTAAAAAAAGGAACAAAGGAGTTACTAAGTCTGTTTGTGCGGCACGAGACGGGCATAAGTTTGCTTTTGCTTCTGGTATTTGCGCGGACAGGCATTTCAGGTGGTAATATTGTCCTATGTACAGGACTAGACAATAAAAACTGGCCAAAACGAAACATCAGCTGAAAACGGCGATCGCGAAGGCTTGGTATTTTAATTGACTTCAGAGCGGAGCTGTAATCTACATATTTGTCGCAAAGAATGATCTTAACAGCTCGTTTCTGGATCCCCTCCAAATCATCACTTAAGTAATCTATGTGATGAACTTGTGGGCCCCAGACGGGACACGCATATTCAAGGATGGGTCGAATAAAAGTGAGGTACGCTGTTTTCAGCTGATACACTGGAAAACCTAGGCGGCGCATCGCCACCAGTGTCCGCATAGCATAATTTCCCTTCTTAACCAGCTCTTGTACATGAATAGAGAACGAACAGTCCACACTAAAGATGACACCCAAGATAGTCGCACACGAAGCAGAAGGGAACAAAGTCGCGGGGCAGGTAAAATCACGTTTAAGTGGGTTGAACCTCAAAACCTTTGATTTATTCTCATTAATTTGAAGACTGTTCGCAGTACACTGTGATTTAAACTGATCGAAAAAATTTGGGTCGAACTGGGCAACAGTTTGCAAATCCTTCACGTGGTATTTAAGAAGCGCAGACAAATCATCGACGAATTTAAAACGATCGTCAAAGTCAGAAAGTACATAGTTGATAACAGCCAGGAAAAGAAGAGGTGCTAATTTGGTACCTTGTGGGGTGCCACATGTAATTTCCACCCATTCCGATTCAATATCACCGGGAAAAAGGGCGCACACTTTTTGATACCTGTGACGTAAGAAATCAATTACTAATTGGAGGATGTGCTTACGGGCACCCATTGACTTGAGATTCTGGGCGGCAAGAGGGTGCTTAAGCAAATCAAATGCCTTTCGGTAGTCTACCAGAAGTAAATCTACAAACGAACTTCCAAACTCCAACCATTCAACTACTAGGTGATAAAGCCGTACTAAATAAACAGACGTGCTGCATCCCTTCAAGCAACCATACTGGAAGGGGTCAAGTGACGGTGAAATGTCCGTGAGAAGTTCACGATATATGAAAGATTCTGCAACTTTAGCAAAGTTTGGTGTGATCGAAATAGGTCTTAACTGATCACATGTCTTAGGTCCTTTAACTTTGGATATTTCGCGAACATAGGCTCGCTTCCAAGCATGGGGAAAGGTTTGTTCACTGAAGCACTGATTGATGATCGATGCCAATGGTTTGGCTAAAAACAAGGCATATTTGCGAATAAGTTTGACCGGCAACTCACCAGGGTAGGAAGAGCAATTCGGTTTTAGTTTTTTAAGTTCTTTAAAAACAGCAAATTCGGTAAACTGTTTTATTTCGTCAGTTTCACAATCGACTAAGAGATCAACCAGTTCGGCCTCTGTAATTGAGGGGTAGGTGGTAAAAATGGCAGCAAAGAACTCGTTTACGTCTGAAGCACTCATTTGAGATCCGTCAGGTTTGGGTATTTTTAGCTCACTGTTAACTGACTTGCCAGTCATTTGTTTCACTGTGGAATGCCACTTCTGACTGCTACTTTGGAGAAGGGGTACTACCTTTTCCCGAACATAATTTCTTCGCTTGAAACGATTGACGGCTACGATTCGATTTCTAAGTTTCGCCGCCGCGGCTATTTGTCTGGAACTGTGCAGCTTGCACCTCATCTTGATCATTTGTTTGAGGTCACTTGTGATCCATGGCTTATCGGACTCACTTACCACTACAACTTTAGTGGGAAAAAACTTGTGAAACATCTCTAACAGAAGAGAGTTAAACTGCTGAACTTTGCTATTCAGGTTTACTATAGAACACAGGTCGTCGAAGCAGTAAGTCCCGATCCACCGACCGAAATCACAGATTGATTGAGAGTTAAGCGGACGAATAGTCACTTTGGTTCTCTTTGGCTTCGGTTGGTTATTTTTGGCTTGCCAGAGAATTACATAATGATCTGAACTCTGGAGAGGACCTAACGACCGAGGGGAGTAATAATTGTCACTCATGTTTGTAAAAATTAGGTCTAGAGTACTGCCACTCTGGTGCGTAGCAATAGTAACTACCTGCTTCAGATCAAGGACACTAGATACCCAGTGTCTGTTCGTCTGGTTAAAATCGCCGGCTATTATGAAGCCAGGATAGGCATGGGCACGACGAAGTTTATCGATGTAGGTCTGTAAGTAGCTGATAAGCTCGTTCCTATTTTTTGCACTCTCTGGGTAATACAAAGATGCAATTATAAAACATGAGAGCTTTTTTGATAGTTTGAATAGCTTGTACTCTACCCAGACAACTTCATGACACGAATCGGTTGGTATATTTAACAGCTTAGATGAAATGTCATTACGAATATAGATACCAACGCCACCACCTTTTCTACTCAAGCCTCTATCACGGCGAGTGTTGAAATAGCTAGTGTAGCCTTTTATTCTACCCATTTCATCAGTGATATCCCAGCATTCGGTAACTGCAGCAATAGGAACACTCACTTCTCTCAGCAGTATCTCCATCTCGTCAACTTTATTTGTTAAGGATCGGGCATTACACAGAATGAAATTCGGAAACTTTGCCTGAGCTGATAACTGTTCAGGACGTAATAGCGGGGGAAGTTTATCAGAGGAACACGGTAAGATCGGCTGCAGCTGTGATGGAGAAAGAGTGGGAGGAATTTCGTACATTTGCAAACATCTTATTTTCACAAGAGTTCTTGGTTCACATACAGCCGTCCTCCGGTCAGAACGACGTTCCTCAGAAACATGAACAGGTATGGCCGTCTGTCTGTTTCGCCGCCCGCCTCTCTTTCCAAGCCGTCTACGCTTTTTTTAAGCAGGGAGTCCTCTGGTGGCCGTTTGAGTAATCCAAAAAGCCTCAGACTGACAAATGTAAATGGCGTTGTAGTCAGATGAAATGAATTAAGTCTTCTTAAACATTCTTTTTGATAGGTAAAAGTCATTATGATTACAAATATAGGGAGGTCAATTCCTTGAAAGAATGCACCATCAAAAACAGTTGAGAACTCCACACAAACAAGCTAAATTAGAGTGGCGCAAAAGCAGCTGTAATAGCGCTAGCAGCACCCAAAGAAGTAAGTCCAAAGAAGTAAGGTCCAAAGAAGTAAAAATTTTGTTTTTGCTTGAAATTGAGTCAAGAATTTCATCTATTCTTGGTAGAGGAAATTTATCGCTAACTACCTGCTTGTTGACGGCTCTATAATCTACTACGAGTCTATAATCTACTACGAGTCTAAGTCCATTTTTTTGGTACTAAGATCACTGGTGCACTATACGGACTTATACTTGGGCGTATAATTTCGTTTTTTTCTAATTCGTGGATTTTATTTTTCAACCACTCTTTGTGCTTATATGGCACACGATATGGTTGTTTTGCTACGGGATTACCAGTCGTTAAAATTGAATGTTCATAAAAAGGTATTAGCCCGATGTCATCTTAAGATTCAGAGAATACATCCATAAAATTACAAAATAAATCGCATAATTTTTTCTTAAGTTCCAAGTCCGTAATATGATCCATATTAAATTTGTTTAAAAATTGCGATTTGATTAAAGGATATTTGTTATTTGAAGTTTTAATACCGTTCACTAGGTTTCTTTTAGAATTTTCCCATGTATTTAAATCATTTTCCGTTAAAACCTGGATTTGAACTAAACACGTCCCCTTTTTAATTGTAATTGTATCATTTTCATGGTTATTGGTTACCCAGATAAAACCTTCCCCTTTGTCATAAGATATAATCTGTTCCTCGCATAACAGATTTTCAGGTATTTCAGACGGTGTCGCAAACCATATTTCTGATTTGCTAATTACTGGCTCAATCATCTGGGATATTTGAATTTTTTTGCATCGTTATGGGAGAGACTTTTGTTTTTCTTATCGCGAATCCGTAATATTTCTCTTTATTTTCATTGTTTATTAGATTCATACTGGGGCTATGCTGTGTTATAGCGGCCTCATGCGGTGTCCTGCTGGGTTTTACTATGCTTTTGCATAATTCCGCTATGTTGTTGATTTCGTTTGACTTATACTGTCTCACAACTCCTATTTTTATTTTCGCGGCTTCAATACTTTTGTTATTTAAATTTAATTCATTTCTGCAATATCTCACAGGATAGTTGAAGAAATTTCCAATTATGCTATGTCTTTGTGAGACATGAGGTTCAAAATACTGCGACATTATACCACCAGAAATTTCGTTTACTGTTACGTTGTCTTCGTAACCTCTGTTACGATTTCTTAAGGTAGAAATGTCTTCCCCTACCTTAGCTGGGTAGACAAGCCTCTCATTAGCCACGTCTAATAGTATATTATTAGACATTAGAAAATTTGCGCCTATAATAGCCTCATATGGGAAATTATCACATATAATAAAATTTGTCATGAACGTTCTATTGTCTCTTTTTAAGTTTAGGCAAATTGACCCTTTTGCATTTAATTTATGACCTGTCACGCTTGTTAAATTGGGATTATTAGGGTTCCTCTGTCGCCTAATATGAAGAGGCAACATATTGAATACGCGAGAGTTTATGATACTAATTGTTGCACCTGAGTCAATCAAAGCCTTAAAATAAACATTTTCTACACAAAAATCATTAAATATAGGTAACTTGTTATTAATATCACTACAAGACGGCACTAATATTGTCTTGGACCTATTAAATATTCCGGGCACCCTCTGGGTCCGATTTATATTTCTGAGGGGCCTGAAGCGTTTCCCTGAGAATTTATTTCATGTGTCGGTGCCTGCAATAGATATTCAGACGTATTAGGTTTCGTAGGCATATTTAATTGATTTACGTCTGTCTGTCTTCGCCATATATTATTATAGTAACGTGGATGTCTCGTGTCGGTGCCGCTTGCTGGCGTTGACTGCCAATGCCGTTGGCTTGCAAAATTTTCGTTTCTCATCGGCAAATTTTCGTGATTTCTATATGGCATTCTCGCATTATATTGGTTTTGGCGAGTATTAGGGTTTTCAAATCGGTAATTAATTTGTCTGTTGGGGAGAGGGTTATACAAATTATATTGATACGCATTATAAGGTACTGATTGGCGCAATCCCCCCTGGCAATAGCCTATTGCACGACCGGTACTAAAAATTTGTTCTTCCGAACAAATGGTTGCCGTAATTTTGCGTATTACCGACAGCAATTCTTGGTACGCGATTGGGGACATAATGGCACTCTCTCGCGATATGGCCAACACGATTACAATTATAGCACCTTATTATTGTAGGGTTACTTCCATAATTAGATTATTTAATAGGCTGAAAGCGTACTGTTTTCTGCCTAGCCGGTTCTGGCGTTTTGTTTCTTTTTGGCCCTGGGAAGTTATCCCTTGAAAAGAAATTGGGGATTGCCGGATTACCTCTGAAAATTAGGTTCACGTTTGAATTGCCTAGGCTATTTATTTTTGCTTCACTATGATAAGCGACCGTTGTATCAGCTTCGATTAATCGCTCTACCTGATGAACTGCAAAATTCAAAGTCTGAATGTTTTTGGATTTTACTACTCTATATAGTTTTGGGGGTAGCCCTTGCAAAAAGGTATTTAGTATGACTTTTTCATACAGTTGCCCAGAACCACTTCCGTATTTTTCTTCTACAGAAATGCGTATGTTATCAAGATATTCCCTTATATTCTGTGAAAAATCAAAGTTTACTACTCCGTGTTTTAATTTATTTATTGAACTGGTTTCTATAAATCTTTCTTTGAATTCTTTTAACAAGTCATCAACCGTATTTATTGGCAAGTTGGCGTTATTGCCTATAGTATATTTGACCTGTTTTAGAAAGGTTAGGGCCTGGCCTTTTAATCGTAGTAGGAGCATGTCTTTTAACGCTCCAATGTCTGTTTTTGTTAGTTGTACAAACTGGGTCAATTGGATATTAAATTCGTCAATATCTGATTGACCATTGTATTCCGGGATAGATTTTTCTATTTCTATATTTTTCGCGACTAACTTTTGCATTATTAATAAATCGTTTAGTTCGTCCATTTTTTTAATTAATTGAAAATAAATTTATTTTTACTTAATATATTTTGAGGGATGCTATTATCTCCTATGAGATATAAGGGTTTTCCTGTCGTAGCTTAGCGGCAATAGGCCTAATTACTTTACTTATATGTCTGTATCGTTTCCAACAATTAAATTCAAATTACAAAGTTTCATAGCCTAATTAGTTCGCAAGTTTTTCTCCAATTTCCGACTCGCGCCATTTGTAGCGATAAGAAAGATTGATACTTGTGGTGATAGAAATTTGACATCTCAGAGTTTCGTTTCCACAGCACGATCAGATCTGACTTCAGAGATACGAATACTTATAGGCTAACAGGGGTTAGAAACATTTTGCTAAGCTGTTGTGAAAACGAATTTTGATGTCTGTATGGATGGAACAAAGTGGCCTCTTCTTTCTCGGACTATCTGGTGGTCAGATTCCTTTGGGAGCATTTACCTTGGAGACATACGAACTAATTACCTATCATTTGGCTAGATGCAGACATATAAAATGAAATAAACACAGATAAAAAAGACAATAGATTTATTGAACTTACATGCTTAGTTGCACAGCAACGGGTCACTTCAATGACAATAACGGTGACAAGAATATAAGAATTTAGTGTGAATCTTTCTAGGTCTGATTTACTAATCCTCTTAAAAAGCACATCTACCCCACTATCAAAACAAAGCTTTTCAGTCCTGCGCCATGAGGACTGACTCGCCATTGGCCCAAGAGGACCAAGGATGTAAATCTTTCCTCCAATAATTTCCTTTGAATATTTCAGATGATTCAGGCGTTCACACGGTTTTTTGCCATTTAAACTTCCTTAGAAATATTGTACGTAGCATATTTTTTTATTTCTCACTCTCTTAGCGAAAGCTTAAGCCTGGATAGTGCTGTTCTTTGTCTGGGGTTACTGCACTTTTTCTCTTTGCTGATTAAGGACTTCTTTTTTGAAACTAGGTTTAACTTAATTATAGGAAATCGGAATTATCTTTAGAAAGACGGAACTTTATTTTGGTATTTTAAATACATCGCATCTTACTCATGGTACCTTAATTTAGACGTAGATATTGTGCTACATAGCCCAAATGTTGTATTTTATAGTAATATGTAAAACTATATTCTTTTGGAAAAATTTGCGAAAATTAAAAAATCAATAAATTTATATATAGTTTAGAAAGGGAACTCCTAAGACAAAAAAAAACGTTATACCAACTACATCACACAGAAAAATTGAATTATTAATGTGAATTAAATTTAAACTCAAAAAATTCATAAAACTTTTCTAATATAAATCTAATTTAAGCAAAACCACTAAAATAATGTTTAAGCCGCTATGGGTCAAGTAAAACAGAAGATGCATATGAAAAGGGTAAAAAAGTAATTGTCAGTGCTAGAGACAGAGAAAAATAGAAACAAGGATGAATTTCAAATTGAAATCCTTCGACAGAAAAGAACATGGCCTATATTGGACCAGAAACATGACCCTAAAGAAACCCATTGAGGGTATATGCACATAATGACCCAAAGATGGCAGCAAAATAGCTGTAAACGAAATTAAGTTGTTTTAAAAGTAAAATATTGAGAATTGGGACAATTCTTTTTTAAATGGGGAGTATTGTGGTAAAGCTTTCTAATTTAGTTAATTATTAATTTAGTAAAAATATATAAGACGCAAATATGAAGTTTTGAAATACCAATTTTTATTAAGATAAGGAACATATACTGCTAAGTTCTGTTTAATGGGAAATTGAGAAATTACCACTTCCTAGCGATTACGTGGGAAGGTGTGGTTGATAAAAATGTATAAAAGATACATTTTATCGGAAGGGAAAATCTTATACTAATTTTTATGCCGGACCGACCTCTGGTCTGTTGTTTTAGAAACACTTTGGGACTTTGTTTTATCATTGTAAGCGTCTAAGTATCTATTTATACATTATTGTTGTTTTTTAAGACTTGTGGTCTACTTGGGACAGCCAGTCCCAGTAGACAGAATATATCCGATTATATTATATGTTAAATGAATAAAAGTATTGTATTTTAGACAACCTCACAACGATCTATTTTTAGACTCTCGAACATACCCAGTCGGTACGCCTCATTAGTTCGGTCATAGCCAGAGGCACGCTACCAAAGTTTACTCACCTTAGGGCCAGAGTTTATCTCCCCTATAAAGGGAGAATAAAGGCATCTACAACTAAAACATTCAAATTCCATAAAATAACACTTCACAACACTCCCCCATTGGACTATTGTATGAAGTTTGTCAATGTGACTCAAATGCTTATACTCAATTTCTTAATATATTAATTGGAACAAAGCAGAATAATATAGTGGATACACTTTTGAAAACATTGCCTTAGATTCAATGTAGATGGCTCCCCCACCATTCGAAAGAGGTGACGTCACAGAGTTACTCCTCTCCCATTCCTCCACCGTGAATTTATCCGTCAGCAGGAACGATCAGTTTCGTTTTAGCTGTGAGAGAGTTGACATCGGAAACCAAAAAAAAAAATGTTCTATACATGTCCACTATGCATGTACACTCTTGGCAGTTGGACACAATGTGAGAATTATAAAATTTCTGATGACTATAATGAAAAGTGCAAATTATGTAATCGTTGTAAATTACATAGAGGCTATGCAGTACAAATTAAAGGATGTAATTCATGTCTTGAAGAGATGTGTGACTCTCACAATAGAGGACATCTGTGCTCCAATTGTCACTATGATAAATGTGATCAGTGGGAGAATACTTATCCCGCTATGATTAGAAAGAATCCCAAACGTGATTTTAGTTTATTTCTACGAGATTGGTATCGTCGTGGATTTAAATTATTCTGGGAAGAAGAATCTGGTCTACGATTCAACTGTTGGGGTAACAAGACAATTTGGTTTCTACGTCATCGTTGTGACGACACTGCCTATTATGACTATAAACCTAGTGATTTTTATTTGGCAGTTACCGAATGTGATTCACCATTTGAAAACACTGTATATGATATTGCTTCAAATAGACAAACTGAAACACGTGAATTTCACAATATGAATGCAAATAGTATCATTGACTATACAAAGAGATATGACAAGAGTGAAGTTACAATATACTGTAGAAAATGTGACCCTGACTTTGAAGCCAATCAAGATCAATATACAGTGAATCCAAATGATTTACTGGCATTAGTGGTTCACGACAGTTGCCTATACACCGAAGAAGAAATCTAAAGTGAAGATTTAAAGACATTGTTGTATATATATGCATTTTATTAATACACAAATTCACAAACATTTTTTAAACACTTTACTCTTAGGGCACTGAAATTTATATTATACAGGTCTGAGAGGATATTTTCCACTAGAAAGTCGTTCAGACGTGGATTGTCAGCATAATTGTTGAGAAACTGCTTGTAAGTATAGCCGCGACATCGGAACACAAAATATAGTAGTGCATGGAAGCCACAACTTTTAGTCGCCAGATCCTGCACTCTCCTCCGATTTTGAATAATAGTTTTCCCACTGCTCTCAATATAGTTGCTGATGTGGGATGTGTAGAATGTATAGGGTAGACCAAGAGGATCAAAAATTCGATCGTCTTCATTGTTTGAAAGATGCACAGCCAATGACCCGTCAGCAAAGTCGACGGACTGCTATTAACAATAATTAGGGTATTATTGGCACTTTGAATTGTTCCAAGAAAGCCCGAGGGCAGAAAATAGGATTTGTACTGGGACATGTAGGGATCCATATTAAATACATTGATTATTTGACCGGTGTTCAGGGTGCCAAGTCTAGTAGAACACTGCCTTCGGGAGTGATTTCCCAATAGGTTTCACATTGATTTAGTGAGATTAGTGCAATACTCTCGGCCAATGGGTCGGCAAATGTACACTCTAAACGCACACTCCCCGTACGAACTATACTCATATCCTGCGTGCCAGACAAATCCAGTACAATGATACCATGTGTTTTAGCAAACATTTCTTCGGTTATACCATTTTCAAATAGTTACGAATCATGATCTAGGGTTTGCATGGTCAACTCATACAATGTTCTATAGGATTTATCAAAAGAAATGATTGTAGAGTGGGATGCCGTTTACTTTGCATACAAGAAATGAAAGTCTAAACATTTCGAATTTATGTGGGCATCCAGTCCACGATCCTATTGCACTAGCGCTTTTTACAAATGCCAAAGCGAGTTTTGACGGAATTTCGCCATTGATAGACGATGAGTCGGTGAAGGTGTGTGACCCCATGGCAATATGACGTTGATTGGTGATTGTATGAGGAACAAGTAGTTTAATATTATTTCCACTGACTCTCAGTTTTTCCACTGCCGAAGCATCAGAACTCATAACTTGTTGTTTGCGCACATGAAGTACTGCCGAGGTTAGGGAGAGACTTACATCAGGATTGGCAGCAAGTTCTTTTCTCAATATGAAATTGGATAGTGTAAGCGTCAGTTTTATATCCACTTTAATATTGGGTGGTAGCCATTGGGGTATATTAAATATTTTAGGATATATTTTTCCAACTAGATGTAATTCACTAGTTGTAGCATTTTTAAGTGCATTTGTACTGTCAGTATTAGTGATATATTCATATCCATTGGATGTGCCTCTCAATTCCTTGTATGACTTGGGTGTCAAAAGCATGAATTGCATATAGCTTGTATAATTTGAGAGATTGTTGCTTGTGCTCACCAGCGTGCCATTGATATAGACACTGATTTGACAAAATAAATTATGTAATATACAATTTTCATAGGATATTCCATCGGCAAGAATTGGCAATGTATTATCGCATTTCCGGACTTTCATTCGTAAATCTATAAATGTTGAAGACATGTCCATAAAGTAGTCTTCATTAGAATAAATTTGAAAGTGAATATTATCGGAGAGGGGTTGTTGAGGATAAAATTGTTCATAGTATCCATGCTTGACACTCACATCAACATTTTCTGCATTGAATAGATTCAATGAGGAGGTGATTGAAGGTAGAGAATTCTTTTGCGGTAGGTAGGACATCTTAGGAAAAGAAATCAAGTTTCGATCTAACAATTCTCTTGCTGGGGCTTCTTTTTCTGTTTACAGTACGTGTCGGCTTTTTCCTTCTTTTCTTTGACAGGGGTGATGTCTTTGGTTTCTGACCTGAGTAGAGACTGATGAGTGATGCATTGTTTCTCGACCTTTTTAAACTTTTTCCATTTTGTTTTAATCTTTCGCTAAGGGTTCGCGCTCTGGACCTAAGATTTTCCTTAGCACTTTTTTTAAAATTCTTGCCAGAGCCCCAATCGTATAGTGTAGAGGATGCAAAATATGTCGCAGCCGTTAAAGGATATTTTCTAGCCAGAGGTAGAGAAGAGCGAAACAGCTTAGCAAACCAACTGCCAAGACCATAGCCAGACATTGACAAGCGCCCTTTGTAATAGTCCCTTCCATTACCCTGTTGTCTTGGGCCAAGAGTATTAACATAGCAGTCAATATCAGGATAAATGAATACCACTTTTCTATTATTAGACACCTTGTTGTTGTTGAACGATGGAACGAAAATGGCATGTAATTACAGCCAAACCAACTGAAATTGCTATGGGATCACCTAATTCAGTTCTTAGTGTTAACTGACAGAGTTCCAAATAGGAAGTGTTTACGGGAATATACTGAAGATGCTTTATATTGTAGTGGTGAATATGTTCTTGACTGGTTTTCCGTTCAAGAACTCGTAGGAGGGGAACATTTGAATTACCAACCCGGGATGTTTCCACAAATGAAGCTTAGAGAAATATACATGTGTCCGTGGAGAAGGCAGGCCGGTAGTCAGCAAAAATGAAATTAGTGTTTCCGGCACTTTTACCGTTGATTATATTGAGCTTAAAGCCAAGAACGTCCTTAAGATTATCATTGAGAATAACCTTTTCATTGGCAATAGGTGAACTAATGTAGATCTTGCCCTCCTCCTTTGAATAGTTGAAATGAAAAGCTCCTTTTTTACGAGTGGAAATTCTTTTATTAATAGAACGACATAAATCATTCATACAGGTGAGTTCCTCGTAGGGAAATTCAATATATGGATAATCCATCCAATTGATCTTTTGAATTTGTTCTTGATCATCTGAGGGTGGTGGCGGCAACTCATAGCGTCTAATTTTTATTTCATATTTACGATCTTTTCTCAGGATGTCGTAGGTATTTTTGAGAATACAGTCGACAAGAGCCACTTCATACTTTCCATCGAATTTGATGGTGGGAAAGAGTTTCGTCCAAAAATCCCTTGTTCTATTCAAGTCATTTTAGAGAGGATCAGAAACATTGGACATGAAAGTCACATAGAAATCATTGGGCATTGTTAATATCTTCAGCACTGACCCAAGAATCAAAATCAGAGTTGTATCCTAGCAAGCGCACAAGCAACTGTCTCTGGCCCCTACGAGTACGACTCTTTAATATCTTTTCAATTTGAAAAATTTCGCTAGTGTTTCTAACTATTTGCAGTTCATATTCATAAGAACCGCAGAGAATCTCATCATCTTTGGTGTCTCACAGTCGATATGTTGTGGGTTCAGTGTCCAGGATTTTGGACACTTTAAAAAGTTCAGTGCTCCATAAATAATTCTCCTTTTCAAAAATATTGGTGGTTCTATTAATTCGAACAGTATCACCAACATTGATTTTCTTCTTTTTCTTCTTCTTCTCATTACCACCATTGGAATATTGCTTTAAAAAAGCATCAAATGTATTTTCACTGCAATGAACTTCCCTAGGGCTTGAGTTGGACAGAGATCGATGGGGTCGATTATTGTATATCTGCATGATTTTATCTAAATCATGAATAAAAGCAGATGTATTTTTCAGTGTACAATATCTTGAAATTAATAGACGAATCGTTCTAATCAATCGTTCTAATCAATGGTTCAGCCAATGCAGCCTTTATCGGGCAGTGACTATCATAAAGTGTTGTATTATATTTCAATAGAACCTTTTGCACATGGCGATTAACAAATTCGCTACCACGATCAGATTGAATTTTTCTATAGCAATCCTCTTCAAGGATACTTACAATGGCCTGAGCAACTTCAACACCTCTCTTTGACCGTAATGGAATGGCATAGGCATAGCGACTAAAGACACTGATTGCCACTAGAATATATTTGTAGGGTGCATTGTGACGCCAATGAATTGCATCTAAAGTTAAAAGATCCGTTTGCACTATATGCAGAGGGAAAAAGGCTTTAGTTTGTCGATATTGTTTGCCACGAAGCCTGCGATTCCGATGCAGTGTGCAGCTCGGTTCATTCTGTAGATACTCTTTTGCTTCTTTTAATGTGCTGCCAGAGGCAACTTTAGAAAGCGTTGTGGAGGAACTTAAACTTCCCGCTTCACCAATATTTTCATAGACATGTTTCAGAACTTCAACCATTTTGAACGCAAACACGTAGTGTAATGTCCACTACCCTTTTGCACACTGGAGGGTGAATCAATCCGTCTTCCCTTTTGAATAGAAGCCACAGGTGTTAGAAAATCATTGCTGCTGCTGCTAGTATTTTCCAATATTGAATCTTCTTCTTTTTTAAATGGTGTTGGTGTTGGCGTTGTTGGAGTACTATATTCTCTTCGTTTCTTTAGAATTTGCTTATTACCAATAAGATTTTTGGGAAAGTTTGATGCATTTAGAAAGGTGTATAGATTATTGTTAAATGATAAAAGTCCTTTGCGATTCGTCACCATATCACGAATTGAATCAACTAGATTATAACTTTTTCCCTGAATTATAATTCGTTTCCTTGCGCTGTCGACTTGAACTTGATGATCATCACCACCAATTTCCAACATGAGATATGATAATACTCTTTTACTCTGTTCTCAATAGGTCACTGGCAATAGGTTTCCAATTTTCGATACAATTGAATTTTATTCCTTCTCCTTTGATTGCACTGCTGCTGCTGCAGAATCTTGAGGAGATGTTTCCTGTTTAGAGGGATCTGTGACGGTGACGGTGGCGGGTCTCTCACGATAATGGCTATGTTTGTCCACACGTCGCAATATATCTTGAAGTAAAAGCAGTTTTTTGTCATCAGCAATAATCTCATCATTAATGAATTTGCTTAGATTGTCTTCAAAATGTTCGACGGGCGAGAGGAGAAGTTCAAATGGCGTCAATTTATAGGGTTTAGCCATTCTCTAGAGAAAACTGTTTAAAAGTCCTGCCATTATTGGAAGTAAAAATGTAAAAAAGCTACCGCCCGCTTGAAGGAGACGTTTTCTTTAAAAAATTTTTCCCTTGTTTTTGCAAGCCAAGGCGCGTACAGTGGAACGATGTTGCTTTGTCTGTTGTCTAACACCTTCTGGCAAGTGTACATTGCCCTCAGTTAAATTTAAACATAGTTTAGATATTAGATTAATGAAATCATTGTCAACACCATGTTTGAGTATAGCCTTCCTGAGTGGAGGTTTTGAAGTGCCTAAAACGGAAAATAAATGCCGTTGTTCGTGTAGTTTCTTCAGTGTTATAATGGCAACAAATAGCCTTTTCTACTGTTCACCAGAAGATATACTGTAATTTCTTTGTCGAAAATGTCGGTGACTACACATAGATCCTCAGGTGTGCTCAGATTAAGATCTAGCAAAATGTAGCTGTAGGGCTTATTTGTCGCCTGAATGTACGCTGACAGCAGAAATTTAGGGGCGCCTGGATATATTTGCTTATTGAGAGTTAATAGCGAGCTAAAATCACAAAGAACTCGATAAAAAATGTAGAAGGTGCAATAAAAGGCAAGGATTCGCAAACGCTTGCTCTGATGAAACGGACTGTGTAGAACTAGGGTCACGGAAATGTGGTCATGACAAAAGCTAACAGTGAACAGCTGTAACATTTCCTGTGAGAACTGTTCAATGAATTCAGCCAAATCATCAATAATCAGCCAAGAGTTTGGTTCAATACTATTGAAAACATCAAGTCCCCGTATGAATTGTATTGGTATGGGTGTGGCAATAGCTTTTATTTGATCATAGGACTCCTGCCAAATACTATAGCAATAATAAATTTTCTTTGGTTTTTCCTAAAACATTTTATTACAATTTTGAATTATTTTAGCCAAAAGTGTCGTTTTTCCCGACATTGATGGACCACACAGAAATGATCTGAATGGTGTTTTAAATTGATACATGTTGCTGCTGCTACTGCTGCTGACAACAGTCGGACTACAACTAACTGTAAATCATACGTGTCTAATGAATAAGTAGTAGTAATAATTATCCCATAGATCTATCTAGTAGATTAATAAGAACAACAAAAACAATATTTCATGCCCATTTATTTGACATGAAAACACTATCTGTTCAAACATGAACAACATAAAAAAACACTTGTTCAACAAGAACAAAACTCTATTTGTTCAAACATTATTAACATGAAAAAATGACACTTCTGTTCAAACATGAAGAACAACATTTATTAAGATAAAAAAACACTTCTGTTCAAACATGGACAACATTTATTATCAAAACACTTATGTTCAAACATGAACAACAATAACACTTTATGTACAACACTTATTGTCATAAAAAAACACTTTGTTCAACACACTATTTGTACAACATCACATTTTTTTGTACATTAGCACTTTTTGTAAAACACGAAAAAAAAACACAAACAAGAACATTAAAAAATAGCACAGTTGAACATTATGAACTTAAAGGGATCCCTCCGGGGAGCCACGGGGCCGAAAGCCGGCCGCGGGTGGGAACCCCCACCCCCCAGGGTCGCTGTGGAAAAACTGTATACAATAGTCGTCGTCACTGCTGCTGCTAAAGGTTAGGTTGGATTAGGTTGGGTAAAGGTAAGGTTGTGTTAGTTAATTTATGAAAGGGTTTGGTTGGGTTAGGTTGGGTTATAGTCAAACTAAGGTTAATTTATCCAGACCAAGTTTATTGCGATAGTTTATGCATTCAACCCGGTCTGAAATACGGTAGTGGCCATGTAGTAGTACACTTACACCCTTCTCGAGCACAAAGACTTTGTCAGATATAAACGATATTGCATTCTTTTCCATTCTTGCAGTATAATTTCTGTACTGTAGAGAGCAAATTGCAAGCACTTGTGCTCTCGGCACTAGGCTACTCTCTACACAGTCTATGTAGACGCTCATGTTGAAATTGCTCTTTACAAAATGTGTAGGCACCCCTTTACACGCCGGCTTTACATCCCCGTTATGTGTTTCCAAGCAATAAACTTTAGGACCCGGGAATTCCCCCTGGATATGAAATCACAACCCGTCTCTGATTTTAACATTAGTAGTTGGTTGGGGCTTGACATTTCACCAACTCAAGGTAGAGGGACGAATTCCAGTTGGTGAAATCCATCCACGAGCTGATATGTTCTCCATTTTCTAAATCCCCCAATAAATCCACGGTTATTACCTTTAAAAGCAGAGAATCTGTATCTCCATAGTAAACTTGAACCTCCTCCTCCCGTGGCCATTGCACCTTGCACACATTGTAAAAAAACGACAACATGAGCTTCTTAGAAATTTCAAGTACTGAACTACCTCCAGCTATATTCTTGTTCAGTACCACATTTCTCGTTTTCCTGTGTAGAAGAACCATGCCAGCCTATATGCTCGTGAACGTTGTAAAATTGGTGTCAGAAATAATCCGTGCACAATCTTGGGGGTCAGTCACGACGTAGCAACGAAATCTGTTCCGTACGCTTTCACACATTTTGCCTAACGCTGAGTTTAGAATTAGTTTGTACATTTCCTTCTCTACTTTACTGTTAGCCCTAGAGCGTTTATCAACAAAAGTGTCGATAAACGTCTTTGAGTAGGGTTTCTGACTGAATTGCAGGACCCTATGTATTTTGGTTATCTTGAAACCATTGTTCACCATCCAGTGCAAAAGCACATGACGAACAACGATATTCTCCTTAGGGTCCAGATCTGCAATCAGTTTTTGCTTAGAGGGGGTCCAGTGCATCCCCATATCCTCAACCAATGATCAATTGTAGGGGCTCAGTGAGTCCCTGGTCACTGGTTGATTTATACAGGGAAAAACAAAATCTCTGACTGAATCATGAAGCGCCAATGGAATGTGCCCGTCATTTCAAAGAACCAACCTTGTGGCCCATTGTCCTCGACGATGTTAATGTCGGGGAACTCACAAGCATTCTCAATCCATTGATAGTTCCCACACGGCGGAGTAGTGAGACATTGCCGGGGGGTACAACGAGTTCATGTCCAAGAACACTGCATTTGACTTTGTACCGGTGTTGCTGTTTTGTCCGCTTGGATCGGTTGTCAAGACCACGATCCCCGTGAAAAACATACCCACCCCTCATTGATCTTTCTACAAAAAAGTGTTGATCCACATCAGTTATTAAGCCTATTTCCTCCCTACTAAATTTTAAAATCAAGTCCATCACCAAATGTGGTGTGGAAAAATAATAGCCTATATCTTGTCCAAACCCTGAATAGATTTGGTCTGTGTTCTTGCAGACTATGTCTAACAGAGTTAAAACGTCACTGGTCAAGTACAGTCTACAATAATCCCACCCATTTTTACAATTCCCCTTAGACCACGCCTTCTTGGCAAATTCATATTCCTCGGCTGTGCATTCACTGTTGGTGAGTGAATTATAGAAAGCTTCAATACGAGGTAGTTTCACCTCGCTTAAGCGAGCGCCAGAACAGTAATAGTCGTATGCATATACACCTTTACAGGTCAATAGGTCATACATTTCACTGTCTGGAAAGTGCTGTTTATGAAAAGGAAAACTATCAAAATTGTCGCTTTTCTGCACTTAAATCAATTGACTCAATGCCTTGGGAAAAAACTAAAAGAATCTAAAAACCTGATTTTATTCCAGCACGTATGCCCATTATTTACTACCTGTCATTTCAACTCGAGAAGCACCAACTTCTCAGCCGATTAGGGAATGATGTTATAGGTAAATGAATTATTTACCCAAGGACTATATACTCCCCCTCCCTCCCTGTGCATACGTGCCAGTTCCGGTAAAATAAATTTTAAATCACAATTTGAATTATGAATAAAAACTGGAATAAAAAACTGTTGGCTAACGTTTAAGTTACACGATTGATGCGCTACCCCTCTAAAATTACTACCCCCAGATGATATTTCCTGCCACAAGTGATTGTAGTCTCTGACTTTCCCCTTCTCCCCTCTTTGTCCTTTAGTCCCTTTATCCCCCTCTTCAAACTCCCCCTTACAAATCCAACATATTTTTTGATTTATAATCGCGAGACGATCCTCTGCAGACAACATCATAGGGTAATGCGTGTTTCTCAAACAAGAAATAGCGCCATTAGCGGTGCCAATTAATGTAGTCAGTGCCTTGACCATACAATCTCCCTCATCCAGTGTTTCAACTATTTCTAACAACTGCATAGTGTTAAAACTGTCTCTTTGTGCGTGGGCGTAGGAGACTGCAATAGCTTGATGTTCTTTGATTCGGTTTGGAAATCGAGGATCATTCACTTCCACCAGCTTCACTTCACAATCCAGCGAGATTTTATTGCTCTGGAGGAAGGTGTTCTGGAAATTTTTATTACGTAAAATGACCCTATCCCCTGAAATCGTTCCCACTGACTGGTAGCCATGCCGTCTACAATACTTCATATGATCCCGTAGTTTTATTACGCTACGAAATTGTGACAGGCATGTTGGACAGTAGAAAGGTACCCCTTGATCCCTACCACCCCCCAGAACTCTACTGATGTCTGTAATTGGGTTGAAATGGCCAATTGAATTGGTTAGGTCACTAGGTGGTGTGTACAACAGCCATACCCAGTGTTTCACCAATTCAATCGACGGACCTCTTACTGGGAACACCACCCCCTTCTTTTTTGAACGAACCCCATCTTCAAATTCAGTTTCATACTGAACCACAGTATCGCTGATATTTAAATGATAATTGGCCCTTTCAGAAATATGAACAGACCTGAGTGTTACTAGGTATTTTCTCTCTAAACACTAAAACTCTGCAATTGGAAAATTGGATCCCTCCTTCCCATGTACAGCCCAATGATCTAAATTCGTCTTGGTAGCATCACTTGGTAGAAGCTTAAAATCTGATATTAGGAAAGCGTACTTGAAACATTTTTGAGCTGTTTCAAAACAGATTCGCTGGACACCTTGACAACCTTCTAGATCAGGATTATATTTTAAAACTGTACCCTTATCCCTATACCCCCCCCTTAAAATAAAATATTTTTTAAATTTACAGATATTAACACTTAAATTTTCAACATAAAGAACTACAGACCCACTCCCATTCTCGTTATAATTCTCGAGTTGCGTAATAATATGACATATCCACTCGGAACAAAACACCCTCAAAATTCTCTAAATTTGAATAGACCACTCGCATCTCGGTATGAACATAATGATGTTAAACCTCACTTTTTCCCTGATTTAAATAAAACACCTTTAAAACAATAGAAACCTTAATTGAATCCCTACCCCTCCCCACAACTAAATTTGATTTTCTAGCAGTGCACGAATTCTATCTACATATTCATGAACAATTTCTACAGGGTCAAACACAAAATTACCACCCAATAGCGAATTAAAAGGGTCTCCAAAGGTTGCAGTGTAGACAACTATCGTATTTAAAATTGTGTTTGTGAGTTGAAACTCGAGGAATGGTGTCAATTGGATATTACCCCCCTCCTCCCCCTCCTCCCCCTCCACTTGTATATTATTATCACCACCCCCTCCCCCACATCGTTCAAAAATAAGGTTATGGGAAGCCACTTCAGTTGTTTGAAGTGGAAGTATGTAATCAGTGGGGGGAGGGTTCCCTGTTAATTCCCGGGTAAAATCCTCTAAAAGCTGTAGTGTGTTTGGACTTAGCAACGGTAAGTCCCCCTGCTCAACTGTGCTATTATCAACATTAAAATATTCACTTAAAAAATCGTTAGTATTAAACGGTATTTCATTAATGATACCTCTCAATTCGTTGATAGTTGGCGATTCATTGTCGTAAATTGCATGAAATTCCATTGCCTCTTCAATGAGTTCAGTACTTTTTTCTTCAGTTGGTAAGAGGGTCAGAGCATATGGAACCAGAACAACCCATAAAAGAAAAATAGCTTATTTTCAAAGTGTCTAAATCATTCCTATTTTAAAAAAATTGGATTATTATTTAAAAACGTGCTTAGCAGTAGCATTTAGTTCTCTACTCTCTCTATATATATATTATATATATATATATATATATATATATATATATATATATATATATATATATATATATATATATATATATATATATATATATATATATATATATATATATATATATATATATATATATATATATATATATATATATATATATATATATATATATATATATATATATATATATATATATATATATATATAGTTGGCGATTCATTGTCGTAAATTGCATGAAATTCCATTGCCTCTTCAATGAGTTCAGTACTTTTTTCTTCAGTTGGTAAGAGGGTCAGAGCATATGGAACCAGAACAACCCATAAAAGAAAAATAGCTTATTTTCAAAGTGTCTAAATCATTCCTATTTTTAAAAAATTGGATTATTATTTAAAAACGTGCTTAGCAGTAGTATTTA
This sequence comes from Artemia sp. Qi Xiang Cuo, assembly GCF_049724085.1. Taxonomy (NCBI): domain Eukaryota; kingdom Metazoa; phylum Arthropoda; class Branchiopoda; order Anostraca; family Artemiidae; genus Artemia; species Artemia sp. Qi Xiang Cuo. The sequence continues at coordinate 33,758,314 of NC_142805.1, forward strand.
GTTCTCTACTCTCTCTCTCTCTCTCTCTCTCTCTATATATATATATATATATATATATATATATATATATATATATATATATATATATATATATATATATATATATATATATATATATATATATATATATATATATATATATATATATATATATATATATATATATATATATATATATATATATATATATATATATATATATATATATATATATATATATATATATATATATATATATGTGTGTGTATATATATATGTATATGTATATATATATATATATATATATATATATATATATATATATATATATATATATATATATATATATATATATATATATATATATATATATATATATATATATATATATATATATATATATATATATATATATATATATATATATATATATATATATATATATATATATATATATATATATATATATATATATATATATATTCTGAAAGTTCCAGGTTAATACAATCTAAAAGATGACAAAGAAGGTGTTGATTTTGCTCAAACAACTCCTCAAAAATAAAAATTTCATATTAATACTCTTTATCTGCTTTGGAAAAAACCGCGGTCTTTACTTGATATCCCAACTCTTTCCGATAGAGAATTGTGTTTAAATAAAAGCAGTTTATAACGCAAAGAATTTGCTATGAGGAATATAGTGCATTTTTTGGCTTCATTATGAGAATTCCGCAGACTGAATGTATACGATAATTGACCTGATTTAAAAGGAGGAACAATTTCTTTTAATATCTCTGACACGCTTTCCCTGTGGTGAAATGAATCGATTGTTGGAAGGCCCCTTAAAACTGTAATATTCTAGCGAAAAATAGCATTTTGAGTTTCAAATGGTAAGATAACAGTAAACTAGAAATTAACGAAAAATATTATTATGAGGTTGAAGAGATAGCGAAAATGCCTACAGAGGGCAGAGAAAATAGGAAAGATTAAAAAAAGAGCGGTTTCTTTGACAAGCAAAAAAAACATTATATTTAGATATCTCTGAGGGAGGGGGAGCAGAGAAATTTAAAACAAGGGGTGGGGGATTATAGAGAAAATAACATTTTTAATATCTCTGACACACACTTTTACAGCGATGAAAAATGGGTTTGTTTAGATATTTCTATAAGTTAGGTAAAAATGCTCACATTTTTATATCCTGGCTACAGTTGAGTGCCTGAAGGCCCTGGCGAAGCAAGTTGGAGGGCCACCTTCTGACCTTGCGTAGGTGGGACAGCTCTTGAAGGCCCAAGCAACACATGATGGAAGGTGGACGGGCCGGCGACGAAACATTTTTGTACAGATTGGGCTGTGGCTTGTGCAGGCAGTGTCGGTCTTGAACAGCCGATATGGGGGTTGGATGGGCCAGTGTATTTGATAATTGATGGTCTTAAAGGAGTAGTCTCATCCTCTTTTAGGTGGAGGGGCCATACATTCTTCATAATTTGCCTTAAAGAAGAGAAAAAAGTTAGTATTGAAATAATTTTTCCCTTTTTTACATAAGGAAAATTAGTACCCCCTAACCTAACCTAGCCATAATTTTGTCTAGAATGCATTTATCACAAATAAGTCCCCCTACCCCCTTTTCAGCAAAGCAAAAGGTAAAATTTGCGACAGTCAGAAATGCTCCTATTTTTACCATGTTGAGAAAAAATTAAATACACAACTTGTGAGAAATAAACCCGAAAAGCGTAGAAATCCTATTTTTACCATTTAGAAAATAAATTAAAAAAAACCATCATTATTTTTAGGGCCAAAAGCTGCATCAGATCAAATACACTGATTTAAAATCTAGATCTCAAACTAGCCAACCATACATTTGATATAATTAAAATCAAACCAAAAACTAAACTTCAGTGTTGCGTGTCGGAATGGCCACATTAGTTTTCTTGTCAATGGGTGTACATGTCGGCAAAATGAATCCATCCCCTTACTTTTCATGCGAAGAAACACTTTGTTTTCACTTTACAATGAAGGTGTTAGAAGCGAGGCATTGCAACCCTACCCCCCCCCCCCCCCCACATAAACACTGAATACTCAAAATGGAAGACAAATTTTTCATATTAAAACATTTATCATAACTGCCACCAGCTCCCTTAGCAATTCATAAGATTTACTGTAGAAAGAAACGCCGCTAAATTTACTGAAAAAAAAGCGTCTTTTTGTATAATCATTAGCACGATTAATCAGACACTAGACGTGAGCTGTCTACATATTTGACTAGCACAGGATGCTAATTTGGCGGAGATGCAATAATTAAGGTTTTAACATGTTTACGGAACAGATAAAAGTCAGGTTCACGGCTTAAAGGGAAATAGCATACCTAAGAGTTAACGGAAGTTGCCTGTCAAAAGGAGAGTTTAAAAACAAAGTTATTTCCAATGGAAGAATTAAAGTCATAAACAGAGAGGTGGGGTGTGGTGGGGGGAGGTTAGGTTTACGTGGTAAAAAAGAACAAATTTTAAGATATCTAACGAGTATAAACAATATATAGTGGAGTTTGTATTGTGTGTGGGGTGGGGGGTATACCCTGAATTTACTGGAGGAACTACTATGTAAAATAATTTTATTTGAAAATAAAGAATGAAAATTTACTAAACAGAACTCACATTGTAAATTGCTGTAGCCAAAGCTTCTAGCTCATTAATAATATTCGATGTTTTATCCATTATGTCTTGGAACTTTCTGAATGTTTATTCATAACGCATGTCCGTTATATACGAAATCTCAAGGGCAAATTGCGATGTAATGGGAAACAATATGTAAAATGTAACCGACTCTCTGATTGGCTTAGAAGGAGACACGTTATCCTGTTTCCCGTTATCGGATCAAAACCTTCTCCCCAACGATTATGTAATCAATTTCTTGGAAAATATATCCCCTAAATCAATACATTCCACACTGATTATGTAAATCATCCCTCGTGTCATTAGACTTGGCCAAAAAACAGCAACAAATCAATCGACCTTGACCCCATTAGACATTAATAAACCATGAAAGTGAAAAAAAATCCTGTTTTTTTATTCTCAGTGACAAAAACCATAAAAACATGCATAAATTATGTCCCGTCAGCGTTAGACTAAATTGTAGATGGCAGCATATGTGTAATCGTAGTATTCTATGCCCATATATGGCGGGGGGTCACGAGCTCATGAGGTTAGGTTAGGTTACGCAATCAATTTCTCAGAAATCCTCTCCCCTCGAGGGATTCTATGCTCATTTATGGTGCCCCGTTCGAAGTTAGACTCAATTGTAGATGGCAGCACATGTGTTCTTGTAGTATTCAATAAGTGGGTTCTACTATCATCCAGTTTTTAAACTCTATCGATATAACTTCCGATATCATTTTCGCAGAAAGTGCTTGTATTTTTGATGTTTGTGTTAGTCTTGGGGCTACCCTTCGGTTGATACTAACGAATCATGCACAATCACTCCATCGCCCGAATTATTTCGTGAATTTTAACTAACCTGAATTTAACCTAACCTGAGCTGAGGCAATGAATAGGTACTATTGGGAAAGTGATTGGAGACGCTGGGCATTCGTGAACAAGAGCTAAATTGAGAAAGGAATTTGGGACAATATTTGGGGGCAATCACCCGCGCAGAGTCTCGGGCAAGTGACCCAAAAATTTAAAAAATTTGTGAAAAATTCGAATTTTTTTCAGAATGTGGGGCTAAGCTTAGGCAACGAATAGGTACTATTTGAAAGATAAATATGGGTTTAAACGATTGATTGCCTCTTATTTCAAGCACATTTATTGTCCTATGTCAATTCTAAATTCTTGGTCAACCTTCTTAAGACCATAAGCGGGCGTGCCATGTTTGCCTCTCATTACAGGCAATATAACGGTCTTATGTCAATTTTTGAATTCTTGGTCAGCATGCCTGACACTCTAGGCAGGCATGCCTTTCCAAAAGCTAACAAACAAGTATGTGTCCAATAAGAGAGTCATGTATACTCCTGCCATTTACCCGTGCCCCAGCCATTTAAACATTTGCCTCTCAATTACTTGGACTATCTGTCTTGGCTTTTCTCTGTCTACAATTAGCAATGTCTTGATGCAACCTATGCAACCTACTGCAAAATACTTGATAGCTGTTTTTCTTCGTTGATTGTTCTTTAATTTTTCAATATATCTGAATGTTATGACCTGACGTTATGACCTGCTTCACCAGCAGGATTTCCAGAATCCAAGATTCCAGACTATTGTTTGACGCCTTGGATACACCGCAACTGGAATATGAAGCCTATCCAGTAATACATCCAAATAATAAAATAAAAGGGTTTTTTGAACTTATAAGTCTCCGGAATCTCAATCATGCTACGAAAACGAAAAAAAAGAGGAAAAGAGGGAAAAAAGATTGTGGAAATCCAATTGATTATCTTCCTATAGTAGAAATCGATGCTTGATGGTGCGTGCAAACAATTTTTTTGAGCATTTAGTAAAAACAGATGCGATTTAGTAAATTTTTCCTCTCAGATTTAGTAAATTCTTCCAGGCCAGGGTGGACACCCTGCTTCTAAATCAAACAGTTCGTGGTAACGAACTGTAAGTAATGAGCGACTCGGCTCAATAGTAGTCAAAATTGTAAAAAACGGAATTTTAATGTCAGTAGATACATAAAAAAATCAGCTTATTATGCTGATTCCAAATATACGAGATTCATTAAGTTTAGTTCTACCCATCAAAAGTTATGAGCCTGAGAAAATTTGCCTGATTTTTGAAATAGGAGGAAACACCCCCTAAAAGTCAAGGAATCTTGATAAAAAAAAAATCACACCATCAGATTCAGCGTACCTGAAAACCCTAGTATATAAGTTACGAGCTCCTATATACAAAAATGTGGAATTTTGTTATTTCTGTCAGAAGACAGACAGAACACAGATGCGTGTTTATTTGTTTTTTTGTCTGTTTATTTTTTCCAGTGGTGTTTGTATTGAAATAATCGTCCCAGAAGATTCGGAGAGGGCGCATTCAAACAGAAATTAAAAGTTCTAGTGTTCTTTTTAAGTGACAAAAAAGATTGGAGGGTAACTGGCCCCTTCCCACCTCCATTTCTTCCCCAAAGTTATCTGATCAAAATTTTGAGATAGTATTTTGTTCAATATAGTTTAAAGATCAAACAAACATGTCCTTGGGGGTAAAATGACCCCCCACAGCCGTGGAAAGATGCCTGTAAGTTATGAAAATTGTCCATTGTTCACGTATAATCTTTGTTATTGGGAAGTATACAGACATTTTTCAGGGGGGGGGGGTATTTTGTGCTTGAGGTGGATTTCTGTTAGGGTCTTATTCTATGGGGAGGGAAATTTTCGGGGGGGGGGGTGAATTTTCCAGCGAAAATTTTACACTGGGGGGATTTGACAGAAATCCAATGCGAAATTCTTTTAATTGTCTTACATTCTCTTTACCCACTCAATTTTGCAGGTGGAGATGTTCCGGAGGAAATATCTGGGGGCTATTTTCCACGAGTTTTGATTTTCGGAAAAAAAATTATACGGAAGAAGCATTTCCGGAGTGATCGGGAAGCCGAATAGAGATTAAAACATGGGCGCCCACAGGCTGAATTTTAGAGGGGGCTTATCTCGTCTAATCAGCACTTCCAGTACTATATAATTGAAAGCAGCGCGATAGCACTGCCTGAGTAAAGAGCGATGCGGGCCCCATATAGTTTTGTTTTTTAGACCAGGGCACTTCTTATAGAAAGAGATGTCATAGGAACTTCAAAAAGAGCTCATGAAAAAATATAAATGTTTTTACAAGAGAGAGAGAGATTTATTTTAAACAAACAATCAATTTAACATAAGTTTAGTGGCCACCCCAAGAAGTAAAAACTTGTCCAAGGGGGTGGCAAAAATACACTAACATAACAAAACAACAATAAAAAAAAACGAAAAAAATAATAACCTATCTATAACACAGTCCCCAAACAGCACCACAAACCTTAAACCTTAACATTTTCATTAAATTTGCAATCATATTCATAATCATCACCCCCAGGAGCCATAAAAATTTACCAATATCATTATTTAAAAAAAAAAAAAAAAAAAAAAAAAAAAAAACCCTAAAATTCATACTTACTGAAAAGCCTCCCTTTAATTACTATCTTAAATAAAGAAATATCACCTATATATTTAGTCTTTTGATCAAGATGGTTCTAACTTGAGATCACCCTGTGAAGCAAAGAAAACATTGATCAGGTCGAAACTACCAGTGGAATATTAATATCTGCAGAGGACCTAGTATCATAATCATTGACAGAAGATCTCAGGTTAGCCAAGCTATCAAAACACGGGAGGTTTATACCCCTCTGAATCCTAGAAATGAATAGAAGTGTATAAAACTCCCGTAATCCAGAAGCTGGCAGTATCTTTACACACTCATACACGTTTTGTACCAAATCCCGGGGTTGTAGGCCATCTAACAGCCGAGCAGCGTTGTTTTGTAGAACTCGTATTGGCCGAGCAATAGAAGGAAATGTTCCAAGCCAAACGCTACTACAATACAATATATATGGATGGATAAGGGAATAATAAAGAAGGCGCATAACAAAAGGAGGACACAAATGCTTAAGTTTTCTCATTATACCCAGGTTACGAGACACGGTTTTACAAACATAATGTACATGGCGCTTGAATGATAAAACATCATCAATATAAACCCCCAGGTACTTATAAGAACACACCCACTTTAAAGCTCCATACTGTGTTGCAATATCCTGAAACCATGGATAAAAATCTGGCGAACGGGAAAAAATAACAAAATTAGTCTTACCCAGATTAATCTTTAATCTATTTACCCTCAACCAGGAATATAACCTATCAATAACATCTTTCATCGATATCTGAAGTAATTCTTCTGTCTTCGCGGTACTAACAGCAACTGTGTCATCAGCAAATAATGACACCGTCTCATTCCTGGGATTTTTGGCCATATCAATAACATTAAAACAACAACCTGGGATACAATCAGGCATATCATTAATATACAATAAAAAAAGAATCGGACCAAGAACTGACCCCTTCGGGACACCTCTAGTCACTGGGCGGGCGCCTGATTGTATACAAGTCATCTCTACAAACTGGTACCGGTTACTAAGGAAACTCCGTATAAAGTCAAGAGTTTTACCTCGGATCCCATAGACCTCACATTTTTCCAGGAGTAGGCCATGGTCAACTGTATCAAAAGCCTTCTGTAAGTCTAGAAACACTGCACCAACCTTAAATCCTTCATCTAAAGCTATGTTAATTATACTAGTCAAAAATATCAATGCATCCTCGGTCTTCCTATCTTTTCTGAAACCTAACTTATTATTATTCAAAAATTTAAACTTCTCTAAAAAATAGGTCAACCGATTACTAAAACATTTTTCAATAAGACGAGAAATAACTGGCAAGACTGATATTGGGAGATAATTACCCAAATCATTTCTATCACCACCTTTATAAACCGGTGTCACTCTTACATTTTTTAAACAATCCGGAAACCTTCCTTGACGGAAGCAATCATTAATCAGTGATGTCAAAACACCAGATATACAAGGGAAAATGTATTTTAGAATTTTTAGGCTAACTAGGTCACTACCGGACGAACTATTTTTCATACTATAGATAATATCCCTTAACTCATCTAATGTAATCATCTTTAGATGTAGCGATACATTTGCAGGAGATGGTAGAGTAGATCCAAAGGGTGTGTCATCTAGAGACGAGGAAATCATCTCGGCTATTTGTAGGCCTACCGAACAAAAATGATTTAAAAACTCATTACATATACCATTACCATCTGCAATTATAACCTCATTAACAGTCACTTCTGTTGGTAGAATATTAGACCGCTGACCTATAACATTACGGATTATTTGCCAAGTTTTCAACGGGTTACCTTTAACATTATTGAACTTCATACTAAAATATTTTTGTTTAGCCTCACGGAGGAGATTATTCAAACAATTACGAAAAGCACGATATCGCTCTTTATTCTCATCCGTCGGTCTTAAAGCTTGTGACTTAAACAGTCTATCTCTTACATTTATTTTCGAATAAGATCATGCGTCATCCCCGGCTTCCTCCTGTGATGTTTTCGACCTTTCGAGTTCTTCACTGCTCCCACTTCCTTAACCATTTCTAAAAGCTTACTACAGAAGAGTGACAATTTAGTATTTATATTACTCTCATTTCCACACAGAGATACCCAATCAATATGAACCATATTATTTTTTAGTTTCAATAGGGCACTACGATCAATAACTGCAACTCGTTTACTCCGTTCAGGAGTTTCTCGCTTAGAGATAGATACCTCAAAATCTGCAAAAACACCAAAGTGGTCAAATTCCACATTTACAAGAACTCGTGGCTATCTAAAAGGTGAATTGGAAAAAACATTATCCAAAAGTTTTGCAGACGTCCTAGAAACTCTAGTTGGGATATTAATCGTTGGGAACAGCCCATAAGACATACACAAATTTAATAACTGAGAAGTCACAGAACACTCCATATCCAGCATGTTAATATTAAAGTCACCTAAAACAAAACAAGGGTTATTACTAATTTGTACTTTTGCCAGCTGTTCATGAAGATTCTCAAAAAATTCTTGAATAGAACCAGAAGGAGGCCTATATACAATTACTAAATATGTATCAACATTATTCAATTTAGCTTGTACTACTAGTGGTTCACGCACCATTTCTTTATATTCACTTAGATCATGTCGGACTCTAGCATGGAGATCTTCACGAACATAAGCCGCAAGACCCTCGTGTTGACGTAACTCCCGGTTCCGAGAAAACAAAGTATATCCAGGTATATCTAAAAGAGCAGAATTGTGGTACTTCAACCAGGTCTCCGTCAAAGCAAACACATGGAAAAGATTACGTTTACCTAGATTCGCTAAAAAATCAAATGTCGTATTTAGGCCCTGACAATTCAAAAGAAAAATCCCAAAATCTTCCGATCCACCATGCCGATACTCAACATCATGACAATCATAACTAAAAACAAATTTAGAATCCTCAGGGGGGTTAAAAGCTGGAACCACAAAGTCCAAATTTCTATTAATACATTCATTGAAATAATTATAAAAATTAACCTTCTTATTTTCCAAATCAATAATACTACGAGCCCCCAGGGGTAGAACAAGATCTCTAACCACTATCTATTAAAGATCCAAATGGCCTGTGGTGACGAATAGGGCATGTACCAATCACAATTAAAGATACTCTCTCAATTCTCACAACAAAAAATGAAACAAAAATAATCAAAAGAAAAAATGAAAAGATAAAACCCCAAAAGAAATAAGGTATAAATTCTAAATAAAGGCAAGCGAAGAAAACAATCATTATTAATCACCAAAGATCACAATATAATCACACAGAGGGTATCCAATCTAAACTCTAACAGCCAATTAAATTACTTAACCTTACATCACAAACTATAAAAACAAATATAATTTTCCTTGATTAACAACAAACAAGCAGAACATTCACTTCTGCTTTCCGAATCGACCTTTTTCACTACGCCCTCCATAGTCATGGCTAATAACCGGTCTAGCAAGTTCAGTAATTACATCATTCTGAAAATACTTGGCGATCGATCCATCAGGGCGTTTAAATTGAACACAAGGTGGGAAAGATTTAGAAACCCATGCATCAAAACCTGCATCTCGTAACTGGGCTCGCTTATTAAATAAAATTTTTCTAGCCCGACGTAACTCAGGGGTAGCATCATCACTAAGAAACGATTCCTTGAATGGGCCAATATTCTTATTCTTTAGTTTTTTTGCACTGCGTAATAGACCAATTTTTGTTTCCTTGTCACTTAGTTCAACTTTAAAAAATTTGGCATCCTTCTTATACTGAATATCTTTGAATGGTAGTACTGTAGACTGTTCTAAACCCACTTTAACAATACCCTGGAACAAAGCAACAGCAACATTTTCACTTTTGCAACCTGCATTCCAGACAATTATGTTTTTACACCTCTGTTCAATTTTCAGTTTAATGAGCCTGTCTGACATTTCCAATACTGAATGACCCCGGGCCCTAGTCTCCTCAGAAAGAACTGATAATTGTGATTTCAAAGATGAGTTCTCATTTGTTAGAACTTCAATTCTACTATCATGAATAGCAACTTGAGATCACTGGTCAGACTGGGTCACCTCTATTTTGGAAACACGATCGTCTAGTGCTTTTAACTTATCGTTTTACTTTTATAACTTTAATAAATCAAATAATATTAACATTTTGGTTACAAATATCAGTATATGTATATTAAACTGACAATGCACATTCATTTGTATTTTTTTCAGTAAAGTGCAAACTATATTCTGGCCTTGGTAAGGCATAGGGGGTTTTGAGCCCAACTTATGTTATATTCTTTTCGTTTTCAGTTCGTGTCGGCTATTTATTGTTATTTCAGTTCGGTTTGGCTTTCATGTATTCATAAATGCTGATTTGTTATAATTTCACGCTTGGTAGGTTATTTCATTTTATTTTTGCTCATTTTTTGTTTAATGAAGTTCTTTACTTTTCTTTGAAAAACTTATTTTGTGGAAAGTTTTTTAATTAATTTCTGTTCGTTTTATATTGACATAGTCTTTTCAGGGAAACAGAAAATAATACTTTAAATCTTTTCATTTTTTTAACACTTTATAGTTTGGCCTACTGTTTGTATGCTGGAAAAAGAATTTTTAGCAATTTTTAACATCATAAACCCTTTTAAAAATCTGGACACAAATAGTAGTCTTTAATTTAGTTTCATACCTCCTCTAGTTGACCTGAAATGGGAAACTTGATACCTTTCGCAACAAAATCTGTTTACTTTCTTTGATAGATTGGATACACTTACGCTATTTTAATTTGGTTTAATTTTAAGAGCAGAAGTAGCCCCGAAAGTTTGAACATAACACCCTCAGGCGTTCTAGGGATACTGCTGAGATGCTTTATTGGGAATTAGCATTAAAACAGTGCATTTTGATTTAGTCTTAAGGCAGCTTTTAGTTTTTAAATATAATGGGCAAATGGGAGAGTGGGCGTGGGAGGGGGATTAGTTGCCCTCCAATGACTTTCGACTATTAAAAAGGGCATCAGCCCTTTCTATTTCTAATCGTATGAGCCCTTCTCGAAGTTCCCACAACAACTCCTTCGATACGAAGTGCCCTGGTCTAAACAACAACAACAACAAAAATAATACATTATACCCACAACGATGTTTACTATAAAAATGTCAAGTCTTCAAATCACTTTCGACTACTAAAAAGGGCACTAGGCCTTTCGATTTCCAATCGAATGAGCCCTTTTTGAGACGTCAACGTTTTCTTTAAACACCTTATATGCCCCCAGGGCATAAATTACAGCCCTTACCCTAAGGGCTGTTAGGGTGGTTGTCATCCTCTAAGACCTAATTTCCAGGACTTTCAACTATGTTAAAAAAATAGCTATCTCAAAATTTTTATTGGATGTGTTTGGGGAAATGATGGGCGTGAGAGGGGTGTTAGGCGCTCTCCAATCACTTTCAACTATTAAAAATTGCATTAGCCTTTTCAGTTTCCAATCAAGTGAGCCCATTTGAAGTTTCTGCGACAAAACTTTCAATAAAAACCCTATATGCCCCTAGGCCATAACTTACAACCCTTGCCCTGAGGGCTGGGGGTTGTCATTCTCAAAGACCTAGTTTCCAGAACTTTCTACTACGTTGAACAAAATGGCTATCTGAAAATTTTGATTGGATGTGTTTGGAGGAATGGTGGGCGTGAGAGGGCAGATAGTTAGCCTCCAGTCACTTTCGACCTTTAAAAAGGGCACAAGCCCTCTCAATTTCCAATTGAATGAGCCCTTATATGCCCCAGGGCACAACTTACAACCTTTGCCCTGGGTGCTCTGGGGGGTTAGTCATCCTTAAACACATAATTTCCAGAACTTTCAACTACGTTGAACAAAATGGATATCTCAAAATTTAATATATTTTTTATATAAACCTTAAAAAGCTTTCTATATAAACCTTATATTCCCCCAGGGCATAACTTACAACCCTTGCACTGAGGGCTCTGAGGGGGGTACCATTCTAAAAGACCTAATTTCCAGAACTTTCAACTACGTTCAACAAAATGGATATCTCAAAATTTTGATTGGATGTGTTTGGGAAAATGATGGGCGTGAGAGGGGCGTTAGTCGCTCTCCAATCACTTTCAACTATTAAAAAAGGTACTAGCCCTTTCAATTTCCAATTGAATGAGCCTTTTTGAAGTTTCTACGACTACGCTTTCAATAAAAACCTTATATACCCCCAGGGCATAACTTACAACCCTTGCCGTGAGGGCTGTGGGGGGAGGGGAGGGATTGTCATCCTTATAGACCTAATTTCCAAAACTTTCAACTACGTTGAATAAAATGGCTATCTTAAAATTCTGATAGGATATGTTCGGGGAAAAGGTGGGCGTGAGAGGGGAGTTAGTTGCCCTCAAATCACTTTCGACTATTAAAAAAGGCACTATCCCTTTCAATTTCCAATTGAATGAGCTCTTTTTTGAAGATTTTACAACTCTATCTATAAAAACCTTATATGTTCCCAGGGCATAACTTACAACCCTTCACCTGAGGGATGGGGGTGTCATTCTCAAAGACCTAATTTCCAGAACTTTCTACTACGTTGAACACAATGGCTACCTGAAAATTTTGATTGGGTGTGTTTGGAGGAAAGGTGGGCGTGAGAGGGGGGTTCGACACCCTCCAAACCCTTTTGACTTTTAAAAAGGGCACTAGCCCTCTGAATTTCCAATTGAATGAGCCCCTTTTGAAGTTTTACGACAACTCTATCTGTAAAAACCTTATATGTCCCCAGGGCATAACTTACAACCTTTGCCCTGAGGGCTGTGGGGGGGAGGGGTTTTCATCCTTAAAGACATAATTTCCAAAACTTTCAACTATGTTAATAAAATGGCTATCTAAAAATTTTGATTGGATGAGTTTGGAGAAAAGGTGGGCGTGAGAGGGGGGTTAGTTGCCCTCAAATCACTTTCGACTATTAAAAAGGGGACTAGCTCTTTGAATTTCCAATCAAATGAGCCCTTTTCAAGTTTCTACGACAAAGATTTCAATAAAAACCTTATATGCCCCCAGGGCATAACTTATAACCCTTGCCCTGAAGACTGTGGGGGGAGTGTCCTGCTCAAAGGTATAATTTCCTGAACTTTGAACTGCGTGGAACAAAATGGCTATCTTAAGATTTTTATTGGATGTGTTTGTGGATATGGTGGACGCGGAAAGGGTGTTAGTTGCCTTCCAGCCCCTTTCGACTGTTAAAAAGGGCACTAGCCATTTCAATTTCCAATCGAATGAGCCCTTTTTGAAGTTTCTACGACAACACTTTCTATAAAAACCTTGTATGCATGTGAATCAGTCCTCCCGCGATATTGTAGGACCACTGGGTCGATACGATCAACCCTGGGGAAAAATAAACACGCATGATAGGAGCTTGCAGATAGGAGCTTGAAGCCTCTACAAGTAGGGTTATCTGATAGGCTAAATCTGATGGTGTGATTTTTATTAAAGTTCTATTAGTTTTAGAGGGTATTTCTTCTTTTTTTCGAAAATAAGGCAAATTTTCTCAGGCGCTTAACTTTCGATGGGTAAGACTAAACGTGATGAAATTTATGTATTTGAAACCAACATAAAAATTTGATTCTTTTGATGTGTCTATTGGCATCAAAATTTCATTTTTTAGAGTTTCGGTTACTATTGAGCCGAGTCGCTCCTTACTTACAGTTAGTTACCAGGAACTGTTTGATGGGATACTTTTTTTTAATGATAACAGCTTTAGCGTAAAGACGAAAGTATTTTTACTTCTTTTATTTTACATAATTGCTCACCAAGGGACGAATTTTATATTCATTTCTGAATGTAAACAATACAAGAAGACAAGTTTTTTCGACTGAAAGTAAGGAGCAATATTAAAACTCAAAACAGATATGAAGGGGTTGCCCTTCTCTTCAATACCTTGCTCTTTAAACTAAAGTTCTTAGCATTTTTAAAAAAAGATTCATATTCTAATGAAAAAACCAGAGTGCTTCAGGAGCTGTGCTTAAAAATTGGAACTAACAGTCAAACTTTTTCGTAAAGAATAAGGTATAGAGAAGAGGAACAAACCCTTCATATACGGAATAATTTCTGTCTGCTTTGAGTTTTAATGCTGCTTCTTACTTTCAGTTGAAAAAACTTGTTTTTATATTTAATTTTTAATCCTTTTTCAAATAATAACAGTAAGCCTAGCTCACCCTTCATGAAACTCCCCCGTGGCAATTCTTCCCAAGTAAAATACACTCCATTTCCTTTAAAGTCTCTTCGAACAGATCCATCCAAGCTGAAATCCCCCCCCCTCCCAATTAAAATTTCATGTGGACGCTTCAGCCCGAAAAATTTTCCTTAGCATACTTTCATTTGAAAAAGACTTTATTTTCTCCCTTTCCATAATCCCTCTTCCGCGGAATTTTTCCAATGAAATCTATATACAATGAAAACAGCCCTCGGACAATTCTTCCAGAACTATCTCCGAATGCAAAATTGAGCTGGCAAAAAGAAAGAAAGCAGAATGTAAGAGTAATATAAAGAATTTCGCATAGGAATTCTATCAAATTCCCCCACTGTAAAATTTACCCAGAACGTTAACCTACGGAAATTAACCTTACCACGGAAATTCTCTCCGCTGAAAAAATCCCAAGCCCAAAATCCTCCCTCCTGAAAAAATTATGTATTCTTCTCAATAATAAATACAATACGTAAACAATGGACATATTTCATAGCTTACAGGTCTTTCCCCAAGGGCTGTGGGTGTTGAAGTTACCCCTCAAGGCATAGTTATTTGATGTTACAACTATGTTGAGCAAATTGACTATCTAAAAATTTTGATCGGGCAACTTTGGGGAAAAAAGAGCGTGGGAGAGGGATTAGCTGCACTCGAATATTTTTGTCACTTAAAAGGGCACTAAAAGTTTTAATTTTCGTTCAAATGCACCCTCTCCCGATCTTCTAGGAACATTATTTTGATACGATTACCACTGAAAAAAATAAATAAATACGCATCCATGATCTTTTTCTGGCAAAAAATGTAAAATTTCAGACTTTGTACATAGGAGCTTGAAACTTCTACAGTAGGGTTCTCTGATACGCTGAATCTAATGGTGTGATTTCCATTAAGATTCCTTGACTTTTAGGGGGTTTTCTTCCTTTTTCGATAATCATACAAATATTTTCAGGCCCTTGACTTTTGATGGGTAACACTAAACTTGATAAGTCTTACCCATTTGGAATGAGCATTGTTAATTGATTCATTTGGTCTATCTATTGATGTCAAAATTACGTTTATTAGAGTTTTGGTTACCATTGAGAAAAGTCGCTCCTTACTTACAGTGACTTACTTACTTTAACTTAAAGCTCCTGTTGGTGGTCCAGCGTAGAGAAAGATGTGACTCTTCGCCTCCATTCTGAACGGTCCTGTGCAAGCGTGCCTGCCTCTTGGAGATCATTACCGACCATGGAGAGGTACTGAATAAGTCTGTCCCTCCGTCTGGACCGGGGTCTTCCACGGGGGCGCTTCCAGCAATGTTGAGGGGGATCAAAATTGAAAAGTTTGCTGGCGGGTGCTTCTTCTGGCATGCTAATTAAGTGGCCAAACCACCGTAGGGTTCTTACGGCGAGCTCCCGAGAGTTGGGGGTTTGATCCGTTAGTAACAGCAGTCGGATGTTTGAGACGAAGTCGTACCACTTGATCCCTTCGATACGTCTTAGGAAGTTTGTTTGGGCCACATCTATGGCATAGCGAACAGAAGCAGCTGCAAGGTCAGGTTTCAGCGCCGTAGAGAAGGACTTGCGTTATGGTCATGTTGTAGATCCGCATTTTCGTTTTTCGGCTAATGCTGGGCTTTGACCATTGGGAACGGCATAATCGATCCATAATAGACTCGGCTTCCGCGATGCGCGACTGGACTTCCATTTCAATTGAGCGGTTATCTGAGACGGCATATTCAAGGTAAGTAAAAGACTTGACAACCTCAATAGTGTGCCCTAATATGTTGAATGATGGTGAGTTGGCGGAATTTCCTGCCGGGTCGATAATCGTTATTTTTGTTTTCTGTCAGTTAATGTGTAGCCCCACTTTCAGGGCTTCTTCCGACAGTGTATTAAGAGCTGCCTCGAGTTCAGCTGCAGAAGTGCATATCAGGGCGATATCATCTGCGAAGTCACAATCGGCTAGGACTCCATAATATAATCAATCACCGCGTTGAAAAGTTCAGGAGCAGCAACACAGCCTTGCCTTGCACCAGTATCTATTTCAAATAGTGGGCTTCGGCGATCATTAACATAGATGGAGCTTTTTGCATCAGTGTAGAGCGCCTTGAACAGGTGGCAATATTTATCCCGGAGACCCATTCGTTTTTGTATCAGCCAAAGGGACTCACGGTCGATAGAGTCGAAAGTTGCTTTAAAGTCAACAAAGGCAATATATGCTGTACGCTGGAACTCACAGGCTTTCTCAATGACCTGGCAAATACTGTATATCTGCTCGGTTGTGGATCTGTTGGGCATGAAACCTGCTTGTTGAATCCGGTGGTACTTACGAATGAACTGGATACTTTTGTCAAGCAAATTCATGGTGAATATTCTCCCAGGCACTGACAGGAGGGCAATTCCTCTATAATTCGAGCCTTCGCTACGGCTACCTTTCCACTTTCATAGAGGTAGGATTATCGCTTCCTTCCATTCTTCAGGTATCAATTCGGTTGACCAGATGAGGGAGAACAGCATGTGCAGCCAAAGTAGTATTGCCAGTCCTCCGAACTTTAACAGTTCGACGGTGATCCCGCAGGTTCTTGGTGCCTTGTTGTTCTTCATTTTCCGCAGGACATTTTGTATCTCTTCTACCGAGGGAGGACCAGGGTCTGGTAGGTTTTTATATGTTGTTTCCTGAGTGGATGTAGTTAGGCTTGGGTCTGCGTTGATTCTTTTGGCGTTTAATAGCTTAGTGAAGTGCTCCCTCCATCGATCAAGTTGCGCGCTTTCATCTTCTAGCATTTCGCCAGATACGGATTTAACTGCGCTTCCCTTTGGTGATTTCCCACAAAAAACAAATTGTTTCACGGTGAATAACATTGTTTCTAATCCCATTCAGCCGTTTGTAGGAGGGCATATCTCCGGCCAACCGCGCTTTCCGGTGCTGTTCAATGATTTGCAATGCTTCTTGTGATAGCCAGGGCTCCCTTGAATACATCATACGACCGATGGTATTAGTGGCAACCTCAGGTACACCCTTTTCGTGAGTCTGCCAGAACGTGCCTGGGTCAACAATTGTATCCAGGCATTCAAACCTGTTCTGAATTTCAGCTGAATACTTTTGGCGGAATGCCTCAATTTTTAATTTCTGTGTGTCTAACTTTGGCTGGCGCCGTTCTGAAGACTGGGCTTTAAGATACAGGAGGAAGTTAGCAGCAAGTAATCGATGGTCTGTATTCCCTATCTCAGCGCCACGATATGTTCTACAATTCGTAACTAATGACAGCCATTTTTGGTTGACTATGATATAGTCAATCATCTTCCGCGTTCGCCCATCACTGCTATACCATGTTGGCTTATAGACGTCTTTCCTGTGAAACAGGGTGTTGGCAATGACCAATTCGTGCATAACACACAGCTGAAGATGTCTGGTCCCATTTTCATTCAAAGAGTCAGGGGTAACCGGTCCAACACATATTTAAAAGCTCGACTGGGGTTAGATACAGTTGCATTGAAATCGCCCACCGCGGCCAAAATATCGTGAGGGGTGATCCGGGATAGAGCAGATTTCAGAGCAGAGTAGAACTTGTCTTTTTTGTCCTCTGGGGAGAGATTCGTTGGTGCGTAGCACACAATAATCGACATTTACCCATGCTTGTGGTTGAAGCGGGTAGTGAGTGGTCTATCCGATATTGGGTTCTGGGATATGAGGCATTTCCTTGCCTTGTTGCTTAGGAGCAGGCCTACACCGATGCTTCTACTGGAGGTTTGACCTGACCAAATCATTACTTACATGTCAATCATTACTTACAGTGCGTTACCAAAAACTTTTGACACAAATAAATCTTACAATTACCGAAAAGTAGTAAACAACACTGTACGGTAATTCTGGTTTATTGCAATTCTGAAAAACTGATAGCATTAGACAAAAACATAATCAGGTGGATCTGCTTCCGGATTGCTTTAAAAGAAATTCATGCATTTTATAAGCCCAGCAGCAACTACTGAAACATCCCACCCCATAAAAGATTTAGAGCTTACGCATTGACAAATTATGTACGCCAAAAGAAAGTAAACTGTTATAAGACCAGTCTGCTATATTGCTACGACAGTTCGTGGTAACGAACTGTAAGTAAGGAGCGATGCGGCTTAATAGTGACCGAAACTCTAAGAATCAGAGTCTTGATAACAATAGATACATCAAAAGAATCAAATTTTGATGCTTATTAAAAATGTCTAAAATTCATCAAATTTTATGGTACTTATCAAAAGTTACGAGCCTGAAAAAAACTTGTCTTATTTTTGAAAAGAGTGGGGGGACACACAAAAACATCAAGTAATCTTAATGAAAAGCTAAAAAAAATCACGGGTGCGCGTTTATTTGCTGTTTTTTTTTTGAGGGGTGATTGTATTGAACCAGTGATCGTAGAAGATCGGGAGAGGGCTAATTTAATCGGAAATCAAAAGTTCTAGTGCCCTGAGTCACCAGGGACCAAAAATATTGCCCATTGTTTACATATAGTATTGGTTATTGGGAAGTATACAGCCGTTTTTCAGGGGGATTTTTCTGGTGG
This sequence comes from Artemia sp. Qi Xiang Cuo, assembly GCF_049724085.1. Taxonomy (NCBI): domain Eukaryota; kingdom Metazoa; phylum Arthropoda; class Branchiopoda; order Anostraca; family Artemiidae; genus Artemia; species Artemia sp. Qi Xiang Cuo. Next base: position 33,777,165 of record NC_142805.1, read on the forward strand.
AGGGAAAGGGGTGGGGTTTAAGTGAGAAGATCTTTCCATGGAGGAATTTTTCGTGGGGGAAGGGGACTCTCCATGGAGGGAGAGCGGATTTCCTAGTATTATTTTAAAAACGATCAAAAATTAAATAAAAATGGAAGTATTTCAACAGAAAATAAGGAGTAACATTAAAACTTAAAACGAACAGAAATTATTACATGTATGAGGGGGGTTGCCCTCTCCTCAATACCTCGCTCTTTACGCTAGAGCTTTTTTTAACTTTTAAAAGAGCTTAGCATTCTAATTAAACGGTCTTTGTGATTCAGGAGTCATTCTTATTTAACTGGAACAAAAAATCAAACTTAAGCGTAAAGAGCGAGGTAATGAGGTGAAGGTGAACCCCTTTATATGCGTAATAATTTCCGTCCGTTTTAAGTTGTAATGTTGCTTCTTATTTTCAGTTGAAAAAAACTTGTTTTTTTGTTAAATTTTTGTTCCAATAAAAGCTAAGTGTGATAAATAAAAGCACAGATAGATAGATTGGGTTTAGAATTACTTTGAAGAAAATCACTTATTTTATAGCCCTTCATAGATTTTATAATCCTTCAAAAAGAGCAAATAAATATCAGCCAGTGAATGTTTTAGAATTTGGTAGACGAATCCACTGAAAAATTTACTTTATGCTATGCTAGGTATTTACTACTACCACTCATTGCAACATCAAACCACATGAGGCCAACGTAGATACAAACAACCCTCCTCCATCCTATTCTTTTGTTATGATCTCGTCCCACTCCATTCGGGGATGACCTGTTTTTCGTTCAAACCTAGAAGGTAGGCCAAAAAGTGCCATCTTTGGCATATTTTCATTGATAAAACTTGGCCTAGCCATCTTAACCATCTTAAGCTGATGGTCTAGCCATCAGCCCTGTAATGAAAGATCAAACCACAGTTTTCATGCAGCTTATTGTTTGACATATTGACACGTTGTTTGATACATTCAAACGAGTACCTAAAGCTATCCTATGACACTTCCTCTGTAAAATCTTTAAAATAACCTAATAGTAAACTTGATGTGTATTATTTTTTTTATTTAATATTGCTTTTTATGTGTTTCTTTTGTATATATTTTCTTTTTTTTCTCTCTTTTGTTACTCCATTTTGTCATAATATTATTGGGTCAAAAATAAATTATTACTGTTTTTATACACAATTCTTCAATTATATATGATTCTGTATTCCTTCCAGTTCTCTTCCAGAAACTTGTTTCCGTTCTATATTTAAAGTATTAAATAAAAGAAGTCAATTCAACTAAAAGAAAGGACCAACATTAAAGATTAAACTAAACATAAATTATTTCGCATAGGAGGGGGCTGTCTTACGCTAAAATAAATTTTTTAAAGATGTATCTTAATAAAATTCAACTGCCCTTGTTTTTAAGCTGTGTTCCTTAAAGAATTGTGACAAAAAGTTAAACTTTATCGTAAAGAGCGAGGTTTTGGAAAGGGCAGCTCCGTCATATACGGAATAATTTTTGTTTGTTTTAAGTTTCAACGTTGCTCCTTAGTTTCAGTTAAAAACTGTTTTTTTATTTATTTTCTTATTGTTTTCAAAATTTTCCAGGGAAAATTTTCCGGATTAAAATTTCCCTGGAAACTTACCTCCTCATGTAAAATGCCCCCGCAGAAACACCCCCCCCCCCAAAAAAAAAGAAGAAAAATGTCTTTATATTTCGTAATTAATAACAAACACTATGTGTGAACTATGGGCAAACTGCACAGCTCATAGCCCTTTGCCTAGAAACTATGGTGGTCATTTCATCCTCAGTGTAGTTATTGACCTTTAAACTATATTGAATCAAATGGATATTTCAAAATTTTGACCGGATATGTTTGAAGAAAACAGAGGCGTGAGAGGCGTTGCTAGCTGCCCTCTAGTCTTTTACTCACTTAAAAAAGCACTAGAATTTTTGATTTCGATCAAATGAGCCCTCTCATAATCTTCTAGGATCCCTGGTTCAATACAATCATCTCTGAAATAAAAAGAAAAAATAACACGCATCCGTTATCTTTCTTCTTGCCAAAAAAATGCAAAATTCCGAATTTTTGTAGGTAGGAGCTTGAAGCATCAAAAGTAGAATTTTAAAATGGTATGACTTTCATTAGGATCGCTTGACTTTCTTTTGGTTGTTTTCCCTCGTTTTTGAAAATCGGGCTTTCTCAGGCTCGTAGCTTTCGATGGGTAACATTAAGCTTAGTGAACTCTATTTATTTGGAACTAGCATAAAAAGCCAAATCTTTTGATGTATGTATCTATTGTTATAAAAATTCTGTTTTTAGACTTTCCGTTACCATTGAGCCGATCCGCTCGTTACTTACAGTTCGCTACCACAAACAATTATTAAAAGTAAAAGAACTGGCTTTGTTAGGCATACATAACTTTACATTCTACTTTGAAGGTAAATTGGATTTCAGTTGAATTTGATTTTTGGCTGTCTAATTTCAAATTTATTGAAATCGCAAAAACATTCTGACAAAGATGATCAAGGCGAAAGTTTTAAGCCATGTATGCTGGAAATTTTGAATATTAGATTAAGTTTTAAGCAGTCATAAGACTAAGACATGACCCAAATGTAACCTCAAACATAAAAACAAAACCTAACAGGAAAAAAGACGGTAAGGGGCTAACAGGAAAGACCTAACAGTGGCTAAACAGGGACTAACGTCTTTTTTTCCCAACAGGAAAATGACGGTAAGACGGTAAAAGGCTGCACAATAAACGCCATATTCCAATGTATTTTCGACTTGGTATTGAAGAAACAGCTATAACATTCAAACCAGAGACTTGAAACCACTTTGGCTCGTTTTTATACGTATTTTTTCTTGATTGTTCATTACTTTTATTGTTTAAATAAAAGCAGAGCACTAATACTATTCAAAATGAAAACATTTTCAGTTAATTGCAAATGACACTCTAGCTATTGGAAGGTTTTGAGGGTGTGGCAATTCTACTGATAATTGTAGGAATTTTTGTTTGTTTTAAACTTGACGTTTTTGATTATTTCGATTTCATTATTCATGGCGAATTAAGTTTGTTTTATGTTTGAATTCTAAGTGCGAGCCAATTTTCGTTTCATTTTGGGTTTTGATGTTCTTTAATTCTGTTTGAAAAAATTCGTCGTTCCATTAAAACATCCCACAAATAAATTTTCATACCACGCAAAATAATAACAAAAATAGCTGCGTTAAGTATAGGGAAACCTTACACCATAAAAAACAACTTCTTTTACCAAAACACAAATAATAAAAAAATATAACTTTTCTTAATAATTAGATATGATAAAAATTACATAACAAATAACTGTTGCTCTCGAACCTTCGTTGTTGGTTTCTGAAATACTGGCACATAACCATAATAATCCTCGCTGTAAGAAAAAAGACCCTCTGTATAGATAGATAGCAGCAAAAATTACATAACAAATAACTGTTGCTCTCGAACCTTCGTTGTTGGTTTCTGAAATACTGGCACATAACCATAATAATCCTCGCTGTAAGAAAAAAGACCCTCTGTATAGATAGATAGCAGCAAAAATGCTTTGACGGATAGACACTAATTGATAGATGTAAATACAGAGACAGAGGGATAGATAAATATTTTTGTTTCTGAAAATTATGCGGGCCAAGCAAGTGCAAGAAGTAGGGAAATAAATATTAATAAATAAATTAATAAATATATATAATAAATAAATATAAATTCATAAATATAACCAAAACTAGGGGCAAATTTTCCATACGGATAAAGTAAAATGAGAACTTCCTATAGACTTTCAAGTTATTGTTGGAGATGGAGAGAGAGAGAGAGAAAGTGAAAGGAAGAAAAAGAGCAGAGGAACCAGATGAAAGCTCAAATTACAACTAAGAGGAAAATAGATACATTCAGTATTTAGATATATAAAAGAAAATAGACAAATAGAAAAGTAGATAGGAAGATACATACAAAAATGAATTTTATTCGGGAGTCAGAAATATAATGGGTGAGATAATTGGATGAACAGATGCAATATTTAAAAATAGATGTACATGCAAGAACACCATATCTCGTGGGTCAGTGGGCTATGCTCCTAACAAGCAAAGTTTCAAGCTACCCCATAAACTTCTATTTGGCAGGTCATAGAAGAGGCGCACACATGTCAAGACACACTACTAATGATGGTAAAAAACTCACTCTAAGACAAAGCCACCTTAGGCAAACATAGCTACACACGCTCTTCCTTCATCTGACTCTATTCAGGGTTGTATTCTTTATCACTTCTCGTGAAGTTATAACTTCCTTTAAGTATTTTCTTGTAACCCCATGCTCTTTTGCATTTTTACAGGTTAGCCGACTTTCAAGCAAATCTGCACGGCATAAATATTATACAGTATGGAAAATTTAGTTCAGAAATGGGACACATTACGGCGCGCGGTTTGGGAAGTTTCCCAAAGCGTCACAGTAATAACTTCAACAGGTCTCCTAAATTCCCATCGTAATGCACTAAACACTGCGCGGCAGTCGTTTTGTTGTGGATCGAGGGGGAAAAGGGTTTTGTGAATTGGGTGGCTCAGAGATTTTCTTCCGAAATCCATGCAGAGTTTATCTCTTCTTTTTTTCAGAGTTTGCATTTTAAACTTTGTCAGCGACAGAAGGGAAGCAGAAATGTCTTCATACGTCATTTCTGCCTGCTTTGAAACTATCATTAGAGCTCTTTTCTGAGCTCTTTCGATCCTGGCGCTTTGCTCAGTAGTCAGTCCGAAATGCCATACAGGAGCCACATATTCCAGAATTGGGCGAATAAAAGATGTTTTATTCGGAGGAGGTGATCTGGAGGGTCGCCATGTATCGACATAAGCTTGAGCATCTACAGCCCAGCATTCCCCTTTTTTACTAGACTAGATGTGTTTGCTTCCCATTTTAAATCACTGGTAATAATAACTCCCAAGAGTTTAATCTTCCTTACTTTAAGAGAATGAGAGATGGTTGGTAGAAAATTTGGTTCAGAAGAATTTAAAAATGAAATAGTTAAAATTAAAGATTTACTGTCATTTACTTTCATATTTGAACTGGAAACCTTAGTGTTCACGTTATCAATTAAAATTTGAGCTTTGCTACATTCACTTGTTTCACAAAATTCTCTAAGAGTAAGGTCGTCAACATATTTCTAGAAGTCTTCACAGTCATTTGCGATATGATTGATCACAACTAGAGACAGAATAGTACCCAGAGTGGTACCTTGAGGTACACCACAAAAAACTGGCTCGGATTCAGAGAAAGACTTATTATGTTGCAAAGTTTGGTAACTATTTATTAAAAAACTCTGAATCATTTTTACAACAGCAGCTCACTCTAACATTCATTAGAATATTAGAAATTATAATGTTAAGATCAATCAAATTGTAAACATTATTAAAATTAATCGTTATTAAGTTTAGCCATTTACCAGGTTCATCAACATGCTTAAAAATAAAATGTAAAAAACTGACTAGATAATGGGATGTTGATGTATTCTTTCTGTTTCCGTACTGATGAGGATCAAGGAGGGGTTCAACTTCAGCTTTTAGCCAATTTGCTACACAACTTTCAAATATTTTGCTGAAAAAGGGAGTCAAAGTGATTGGCCTCACACCATCGAAATTAAGTTCAGTATCTTTTTTAGGGATTGGAGTAACATACCCCGTTTTCCATATTTGTGGGTAAACTAAAGGAGTTGAGATGCAATTAAAAATTTGTGTTAGTGGCTTAGTCAATTTGTCAGGAAATGCTTTTATAAGTTCAATCGGAATATCTATGGGAGTTATACTAATTCGTTTAAGTTTCATTATTTTACTAAAAACTTGATCCTCAGAAATAGTAGGTAAAGGTACGCAATCATGTGGAATTTTCTGATACTCTTGGTTCGTTTTATTTACATCAAGACGCGGCAAAGACTGAAGTATTCTGGTCAAATGACCATTTAACTGGTTAGCAACTGTTTCATCTTTAGAATCTGAGCAAAAATGAACACCACTAGGGGATTTTCCACAAATTTGTTTTATTTCCTTACACCACATGCTAGGCTTTGATTCAAAAAGATTATCATTTTTTTTTTTTTGGTAATACTCAGCCGCAGCTTTTCTTGTCATTTTACGTACTTTGTTGCGGAGCATATTGGCATTTCCTATTTTCCCTTCTTTTCTTAGTTCAATTTTATACTGAATCAAATCTTTAATTTCTCGGGTTATGTATGGACGATCTGTATTGCACCGCTTGAACGTTTTCTCAGGAAAGTATTCTTCATATTTATTTCTTAATTTATCTTGCAAAAATATAGCTTTTTCATTAGAGGACTTTAAATTTGCTACCTCATCCATGGACTCGGATGTAATCCAATTTCCAAATTCTAAGAGGCCCCTGTCCGAAAGAGGGGGGTAGGAAACTTTCTCAATGACATATTTTACTTTATACGAAGGCAGCGGAGCCCACTTTATCATGTAGTGATAGCTAACCCTATATATTTATGCTGTGGTTTCCATATGTTGTAGTGGTAGTTTCCATATATTTTTGCTGTGCAAATCTGTCAGATTTGGATTGTCACATTATGGGAGGAATTTAAATCTGCAAAACATGTTCTCTCGCATATTTAGGTGTCCTGCTCATCCATTTGCTGAGCATTAAGCCAGACTTCTACTAGCGAGCCGTAGCAGCAGAGTAAGCACATAGTAATAGATCAAATAAAACTTTTTTCGTGAATCACATGAATGTTAAGTTTTTATAAAGTATTTGAAACAAACAGTTAGTGTTATTGTCTTAAACATCCTCCCTCACAAATAAAAACAAGTGATATAGAGCATCCAATACTTTTTAAAAAGGCATGGTAGGGGGGGGGGTTAAGAGAGCAACCCACACTTTAAGGCCGATAAAGCTTGCATTGGCTTTTCAATTCCTCTTCTTCAGTTTGCTTCCACAAGGAATACTCATTGTAATCGACTGTTGTTTAGCATATTACTCGCAGACATGGATGAAGGTTGTGACTCTCAGCAGGACTCGTCAAAAAAGCACAGATCAAGGCCAGATCAAGGGGGAGTTAGGTTGTTTGACTCTCCCCCCTCCAAAAAAAAATACCCGACTCGTAAAAACATAACAAGAATGAATAATGAAATGAGGGTTTTTTTATTGTAATTTCTTGTGACTCTTGGACAAAACACCCATGATACAAAGTCCAGCTGACTTGCTGACCAATTTTAACTTCTATTTCTGTATATTTGCTACCTGATAATTCATTTTCATTAGTCTTGCTCATTCCCTATCCCGTAAACAAAATACAATTTAAAAAGTGTTCCAAAAATAAAAATTATCATGCCTGACCCCTTGAAGCTCATGGGCCTGTTGATCTGAATTTTGGCTCTTTAAACATTGTTAATCTTTGAAATGATAAATTATGTGTATAGTAAAGAATAAATTTCAAAAAGTGCTTATAGATCTAGAAGGGTGGATACCACATCTCGTATTTTCCCGAAATGCACCTGATTGAAGTTTTGAGATGGCCATTTGCTATCATAGAAACTTCAGAAAAAGCTCATTCGATTGGAAAGTGAAAGAGCTAGAGCCATTTTAATTATTCTAAAGTGATTGGACGGCAACAACCCCCCCCCCCCCCATAGATACCCGAAACACATCTAATCAAAATTTTGAGATAGCCATTTTGTTCAGCGTAGTTGAAACGTCTGGAAATTATGTCTTTGACAACCCCCAAACCTTCTTAAGACCAGAACATAATTTTCACTTTACTGAAAAAAGAATGGCCGTGGGTTGTCAGTTTAGTATACCTAACCTGACATAACTTCAATTCAAAATCAACGAATTGAAGTTATCAAGTATTTTGCAATAGGTTGCATCAAGACATGGATAAGTGTAGAAAGAGACAAGCCAAGACAGATAGTCCAAGTAATTGAGGGGCAACTGATATATATTCATTAAAGTGTTAATAAGTTTTATATTTATTAAAGCTAAAAAAGCTAAAACATTTTAAACGTATTTGTTATTTAATGTCATAGGATAGAAGGATTAGAATGGCTTTTGAGTCTTCAATGGGAAAGTACAGGTTGTTTTTTTTTTTTTTGTTTTTTTTAAACACCAGACAAAATAAGTTTGTCCTAAAACAAGATTAATAACTGATAATTATATATTATAGCTGTTAAGCTATAATATATAATTAAGAAATTTATATTTTTTTTACGTGCTATATTACATAAAGATTAATATAATCTTAAGACAGTAAAAAATTGATAGTTCAGCGTTTGATTTCAATCTGAATAATGAACAAAGAATAATCCATTTAAAACAAAGAACTATTTCACTTTATCCCTACTTTCTTTGTCCTTTCTGGTAACGGGGAATGCTGACCTAGTTTACTCATGTCGGTGGCTCCTCGAATAAGCTCCTTTGTGGGCTCTCTTTCAGGTATAGGTTTCGAGGAGCAGTTTCCTACTGTAGTGTTTAAGCGCATGTTTGTTTTAGTCGTGTGGTTCAATATTAGTAGAAACCTATTATGACTGCGATGGTCAAAGAATTTTTCTCGATTTCTCATAAAAGAATATATGGCAAGGTGTTTTTATTTCCATACCCTAGTTATGCCCTGGGGCTATTTAAGGTTTTTATAGTAAGCGCTGTCGTAGAAACTTCAAAAAGGGCTCATTTGATTGGAAATTGTGAGGGCTGGTCCCCATTTTAATAGTCGAAAGTGATCGGAGGGCAAAAGACCCCCCCCCCCCGGGCCATTATTTCTCCCAATACTTCTGATCAAAATTTTTATCCAGTCATTTTGCTCAACGTAGTTGAAAGGTAAAGGGATGTCGTAGAAAATTCAAAAAGGGTTTATTCGATTGAAAATTGAGGGGCAAATGCCCCCTAAAAAAGCTAAAACATTTTAAACGTAGTTGTTATTTAATGCCGTAGGATAGAAGAATTAGAATGGCTTTTGAGTCTTCAATGGGAAAGTACAGGTATTTTTATTTTTTATTTTTTTTTAACACAAGACAAGATAAGTTTGTCCTAAAACAAGATTAATAACTGATAATTATATATTATAGCTGTGAAGCTATAATATATAATTAAGAAATTAATATTTTTTTTATGTTCTATTTTACTGAAAGATTAATTTAATCTTAAGACTCTAAAAAATTGATAGTTCAGCGTTTTGAGCGTTCAGCGTTGATAGTTCAATCTGAATAATGCACAAAGAATAATTGATTAAAACAAAGAACTATTTCACTTTGTCCCTACTTTCTTTGTCCTTTCTGGTAATGGGGAATGCTGACCTAGTTTACTCATGTCGGTGGCTTCCCAAATAAGCTCCTTTGTGGACTCCCTTTCAGGTATAGGTTTCGAGGAGTAGTTTCCTACTGTGGTGTTTAAGTGCATGTTTGTTTTAGTCGTGTGACTCCATATTAGTAGAAACCTATTATGACTGCGATGGTAGAAGAATTTTTCTTGATTCCTCATAAAAGAGTATATGTCAAGGTGTTTTTATTTCCATACCCTAGTTATGCCCTGAGGCTATTTAAGGTTTTTATAGTAAGCACTGTCGTAGAAACTTCAAAAAGGGCTCATTTGATTGGAAATTGAGAGGGCTAGTGCCCTTTCTAATAATCGAAAGTGATCGGAGGGCTAATGCCCCCCCCCCCAGGCCATTATTTCCTCCAACACTTCGGATCAAAATTTTTATCCAGTCATTTTGTTCAACGTAGTTGAAAGGTAAAGCGATGTCGTAGAAAATTCAAAAAGGGCTCATTCGATTGGAAATTGAGAGGAGTAGTACCCTTTTTATTAGTAGAAAGAGATTGGAGGGCAAATACCCCCCCTCCATGCCCATCGTTTCCCCAAACACTTCAAATCAAAATTTTGAGATATTCTTTCAACGTAGTTGAAAGATCCAAAAATTATGTCTTTATGGATCAACCCCCCCCCCAGCCCTCAGGGCAAGGGTTGTAAGTTATGTCCTGGGGGCATATAAGGTTTCTATAGAAAGCGTGGTCGTAGAAACTTCAGAGGGGGCTCATTGGATTGGTAATCAGAACTTCTAGTGCCCTTTTTAAGCGTCAAAGTGATTGGAGGAGAGCTGCTCCCCACCCTCTCCTACAAACATACACGTCGTGTTGTCCCAAAATGCATCTAATAGAAATTTTGAGACAGCCATTTTATTCAAAATAGTACAAATTACATATGACAAGGATTTTTGAGTTGAAACAAACCTCCAGAGCCTGGAGGCATGGTAAATTATGCCCCGTGGGCATTTGAGGTTCTTATGGAAGGGATGTTTGTATAAACTTTAAATGAAGCTCATTTGGTTGAAAAGGGGAAGTTCCAATTCCCTTTTAAGATTCAAAAGTGATGGAGGGCGTATTGCTCCCCCCCCCTCCGACTAATCCTTTTCACCAAACGAATCTGATTAAACTTGTGAGATGGCGATTTTTCTCAAAATAGTCTAAAGAACCCATAACAATGCCCCTAGGGTTGACACAATCTCCAGTATGCTGGAGAAAAATTTTCAGCAATTTTTAACAACATAGGCCTACACCCTTTTAAAAATCTGAACATAAATAGTAGTGTTTTATTTAGTTTCATACATCCTCTAGTTGACCTGAAATGGAAAACTTGAAACCATTCACAAAAAGATCTGTTTACTTTCTTTGATAGCTTTGATACACTTATGCTACTTTGATTTGGTTAAATTTTAAGAGCAGAAGTAGCCCCAAAAATTGGAGCATAATACCCTCAGTCGTTCTTGAGATACTGCTGAGATGCCTTATTGGGAATTAGCATTAACACAGTGCATTTTGATTTAATCTTAAGGCAACATTTAGTTTTTAAATATAATATGAAAATGGAAGGGGGGGGGGGGTGGGAGGGGGAGTATTTGCCTTCCAATCACTTTCGACTATTAAAAAGGGAGTCAGTCCTTTCTATTTTCAATTGATTGAGCCCTTTTCAAATTTCCCACGATAACTCCTTCGATACGAAGTGCCCTGGTCTAAACAACAACAAAAAACCATTATACCCACATCGATCTTTCATATAAAAATGTCAAGCCTTCCAATTACTTTCGACTATTCAAAAGGGCACTAGTCCTTCCGATTTCCAATCGAATGTGCCCTCTTTGAAACGACAACGCTTTCTATAAACACCTTATATGCCCCCAGGGCATAATTTACAACCCTTACCCTAAGGGCTGTTAGGGTAGTTGTCATGCTCTAAGACATAACTTTCAGAACTTTCAACTACGTTGAACAAAATGACTATCTATAAACTTTGATTGAATGGTCTTGGGGAAATGGTGGGCGTGAGGGGGGGGGGTTAATTACTCTCCACTCACTTTTTCGACTATTAAAAGGGGAATTTCAATTTCCAATCAAATGACCCCTTTTTGAAATTTCTACAACGAATTTCTATATAAACCTTATATGCCCCAAGGGCATAACTTACAACCCTTGCACTGAGGGCTCTGAGGAGGTTATCGTCCTAAAAGACATAACTTCCAGAACTTTCAACTACGTTGAACAAAATAGATATCTCAAAATTTTGATTGGATGTGTTTGGGTAAATGGTGGGCGTGAGAGGGGTGCTATTTGCTCTCCTATCACTTTCAACTATTAAAAAGCACTAGCCCTTTCAATTTCCAATTGAATGAGCCCTTTTGAAGTTTCTATGACAACTCTTTCAATAAAAAACTTATATGCCCGCAGGGCATAACTTATAACTCTTGCACTGAAGACTGTGGGGGAAGTTTCCTGCTCAAAGGTATAATTTCCTGAACTTTGAACGTCGTGGAACAAAATGGCTATCTCAAAATTTTTATAGAATGTGTTTGGGAAAATGGTGGGAGTGGAAGGGGTGTTATTTGCCTTCCAATCACAATCGACTACTAAAAAGGCACTAGCCATTTCAATTTCCAATCGAATGAGCCCTTTTTCAAGTTTCTACGACAAAACGTTCTATAAAAACCTTATATGCCCCCAGGGCGTAACTTACAACCCTTGTCCTGAGGGCTGTGTGGGGAGCGGGGTGTCATCCTGAAAGACCTAATTTCCAGAACTTAAAACTTCGTTAAATAAAATGGTTATCTCAAAATTTTGATTGGATGTGTTTAGGGAAAAGGTGGGCGTGCGGGGGGGGGGGGTAGTCTCCCTCCATTCACTTTCGACTGTTAAAAAGGGCATTAGCCCTTTGTATTTCCAATCGAATGAGCCTTTTTTGAAGTTTCTACAACAACAAGCTCTATAAAAACCTTATATGCCCCCAGGGCATAACTTACAACCCTTTCCCTGAGGGCTGTGGGGGAGTGTCCTCCTCAAAAGCATAATTTCTATTTGGAAATGAACTACGCTGAACAAAATGGCTATCTCAAAATTTTTATTGGATGTGCTTCGGGAAATGATGGGCGGGGAAGGGGTGCTAGTCGCCTTCCAATCACTTTCGACAATTAAAAAGGGCACATGCCACTCCAATTTACAACTGAATGAGCCCTTTTCGAAGTTTCTACAACTTCTTCGATACGAAGTGCCCTGCTCGAAAGAAAAAATAATAAATAATACATTGTGCCAACATCGTTCTTATATGCCCCCAGGCATAACTTAAAACCCTTGCCCTGAGGGTTGTGGGGGAGTATCCTCCTCAAAAGCGTATTTTCTATCTGGAAATCAGCTACGCTGAACAAAATGGCTATCTCAAAATTTTAATTGGATGTGTTTGGGGGAATGATGGACGTGGGAGGCTAGTCACCTTCCAATAACTTTCGACTAATAAAAAGGGCACAAGCCACTCCAATTTACAATTGAATGAGCCCTTTTCGAAGTTTCTACGACAACTTCTTCGATACGAAGTGCCCTACTCTAAAGAAAAAAATAATACATTGCACCAACATCGTTCTTATATGCCCCCAGGGCATATCTTAAAACCCTTGCCCTGAGGGTTGTTGGGGAGTGTCCTCCTCAAAAGAATATTTTCTATCTGGAAATCATCTACGCTGAATAAAATGGCTATCTAAAAATTGTGATTAAATGTGTTTGGGGGAATGATGGACGTGGGGGGCTAGTTGCCCTCCAATCACTTTTGATTATTAAAAAGTGCACAGGCCACTCCAATTTACAATTGAATGAGCCCTTTTCTAACCTGACAAGTATGTGTCCAATAAGAGAGTCATGCATACTCCTGTCATTTGCCAGTGCCCCAGCCATTTAAACATATGCCTCTCAATTACTTGGACTATCTGTCTTGGCTTTTCTCTGCCTACAATAACCCAGCGTCTTGATGCAACCTATGCAACCTATTGCAAAATACTTGAAAACTTCAATTCAAATGCCCGTGCCCCAGCCATTTAAATATTTGCCTCACATTTACTTGGACTATCTGTCTTGGCTTTTCTCTGTCTACAATAACCCAGCGTCTTGATGCCACCTATGCAACCTATTGCAAAATACTTGATAACTTCAATTCAAAATCAACATTGATTTTGAATTGAAGTTATCAAGTATTTTGCAATAGGTTGCATAGGTTGCTTCAAGACCCTGGATTATTGTAGACAGAGAAAAGCCAAGACAGATAGTCCAATTAATTTAGAGGCCAATGTTTAAATGGCTGGGACATGGGCAAATGGCAGGAATATGTTAGAATTTGTGTTAGAAAAGTACTGTATTTTTCGGCTGATTTTCATAACACTTTTAATTAATTTTTGACCCACATTTGCTAGTTCCTCATTTCTTCATAAAGATGTAATTTTTACGATACCCTGATTTCCACCAAATTGTGTGGTTTTCATTGCAAACCTATATTTTTTTAAATTATTTAAATTTCTCCGTCCGAAAGTGTTTGTGTTAGAAAATTACTGTATTTTTCGGCTGATTTTTAGAACACTTTTAATTAATTTTTGACCCACATTTACTAGTTCCTCATTTCTTCATAAAGATGTAATTTTATTATATCCTGATATTAGTATTACCTTTTCAGGTAATACCAATACTTTACTTTTTTCTTCTTTCTCTTTCTCTCCTTAATCCTTTTCCTTTTTTTCTTTTATAAAATGTTCTAATTTGTCAAAAAAAAAATAAATAAACCTACTACAAAAACAAAATTCAACACAGGAATTGTTTCCCCCTTTTTTCCTTTTCCTTTCCTTCCCTCTTTTTCTTCCTTCATTCCCTCCTTTTCTCTTCTTTTTTCCTCCCTATTCCCCTTTTTACCCTTTAATTTACAACTCTACCAACACTAAACTCCTATCTTGGGATAAATTAAAAAAAAACTTTTTCCACAAAATAAGTTTTTCAGAGAAAAGTAAAGAATTCCATTAAACAAAAAATTAGCAAAAATAAAATCAAATAATCTAGAAAGCGTGAAACTACCATAAATCAGCATTGATGAATAAATGAAACCCAAAACGACCAGAAATTACAATAAATAACCGAATCAAACTTAAAACAAACGGAAATTAACATAAGTTGGGCTCAAAACCCCTATGCCTTCCCAAGGCCAGAACATAGTTTTCACTTTACTGAAAAAAATATAAATGTTTTTACTTTTATAACTTTAATAAACCAAATAATTTTAACATTTTGATTACTAAATATCAGTATAGGTATATCAAACTGACAATGCAAATTAATTTGTATTTTATTCAGGAAAGTGCAAATTATATTCTGGCCTTGGGGAGGTATAGGGGTTTTGAGCCCAACTTATGTTAATTTCTGCTCGTTGTCAGTTTGACTCGGTTACTTACTGTAATTTCTGTTTGTTTTGGGTTTCATTTATTTATCGATGCTGATTTATGGTAGTTTCACGCTTGGTAGATTATTTGATTGTATTTTTGCTCATTTTTTGTTTTATGGAGTTCTCTACTTTTCTTTGAAAAACTTATTTTGTGGAAAAAGACTTTTTAATTAATTTCTGTTCGTTTTATATTAACATAGTCTTTTCAGAGAAAAAGAAAATAAGATTTTAAATCTTTTTGTTTTTTTAAGAATTTATAGTTTGGCCTGCTATTTGTATGCTGGAGAAAAATTTTCAGCAATTTTTAACAACATAAACCCTTTTAAAAATCTGGACACAAATAGTTGTGTTTAATTTAGTTTCATACCTCCTCCAGTTGACCTGAAATAGAAAACTTGATATCATTCGCAAAAAAATCTGTTTACTTTCTTTGATAGCTTGGATACAGTTATGCTATTTTGATTTGGTTAAAGTTTAAGAGCTGAAGCAGCCCCGAAGGTTTGAACATAATACCTTCAGTTGTACATGGGATAAGATATAAGATATTTATTTCAAAAGATATTTATTTCAAAAAAAATCGCTATCACAAGCCCACAAAGGGCCGAATTCGGATTTTGGAGTCGACAACAAATAAATCGTTACACTAAAAATGCAAAGAACAACAACAAAATAGAGAAAACCATAATGAACATCATTTAAAAGTCAATAATTAAAACGGTAAAAATTCAATTAAAACATTAAAAAAAACAAAAATTGGTCAAACGAAAATTAGAGCGAGACATAAATGCATTAAAGACTGGTCAAACTAAACTTAGAACGAGACATAAATGCAATTAAATTAAAAGGGATACTAATAAAGTGTCAGCAATAACACTACAAAAAATAAATAAAAGAGTTAAAAACAATAAAAACTGGTCAAGAAGGGGGGGGCAAGCAAAAGAGTGCAAGAACCTGGGCAGTACCATCAGCTAATAAACAAAAAAGAGGGAAAAAAAGAAACTATTGAGGCATTTTATTCATTTTCTCTGTAATGAAGGGGATAAAAGTTCTTTTGTATCTGGAAGTAACGCAGCGAATGGGGGACAAAGCAGGGATGGGCTCAGAAACAGCTGGAGGCGGCTGTAATCTGGATGGGGAGTGACGTTTGGGGAAAATACTTGCTGTCTGAGGGTTTGTTATGGCATTTTTGCAAAACGGAGGCACAATGAAACCCTCCTTTGCTCCAGGGTTTTCAGACTAGCTTTTTTAGGAGCAGAGAGTATGGCACCATTCTTTCTTTGAAAAGTAGTCGAAAAGCTCTTCCTTGAATTGATTCGATTTTTTCCGATTCTTAGCGACAGTTAGAAGGGGGCCAAACTGGACAAATCTATTCTAGATGCGAGCAGACAAAAGACGTGTAAGTTCTTAAGGAGTGGGAAGGGGGGACTCTGAATTTATTTAGGAGCTTAAGGAGGGAGATAGACGCATTATCTCTATAGATAATGTCTTTAACGTGGATATTACACCTTAAATTAGAAGAGATTGTGACGCCAAGTAATTTAAGTGTGGAAACATAAATTTCATGAGGATTAGGATTAGGAAAACAGGATAAGCATTTAAGGAAACACATTGACAGTATTATGGACTTAGAAGCGTTTACTCTCATGTCTAAGTCTAAGGCCTCGTCTCCAATTTCATTGAGAATACTCATAGGGTCACTTATTAAATTTCTGAAGCAAGTTTCAACAACCGTTAGGTCATCAACAAATTTCCATCGGTCAGGAAATTCCTTTGCGAGGCTGTTGATCATGACTGAAAAAAGGAGGGGACCTAGGAGAGTACCTTGGGGTATGCCGTTGTGGACAGGAAGAGGATTTGAACAATGGTTTTGGTTTTGACAACTTGCGATCTGTTTGTTAAGAAGGAGGCAACCAATTTCACCAGTAAGGGATCAATATTGAACTCGTTGACAAGTTTCTCAATTAAAATATTGTGGTTAACTAGGTCGAATGCTTTCTGAAGGTCGATGGAAATTAAATTTAGCCAAGAATTAGGTTTTTCAAGGATTTTCCCCATGTGATCAATAAGAGAAACGAGGTAATGGGAAGTAGAGGTGGATTTTAGGTTCCCAATTTGTTTCAAGTCAGTAAGAGGTAGGATTTTTTCCTTCAACCAATCTGCAAGAAATCCTTCATAAAGTTTCGAAAAAATAGGAGTAAGAGTAATAGGCCGGATGCCTTCCAAACCAGACTTTCCGTTTTTCTTTTTCAGAGGGGTTATGAAACCCTGTTTCCAAATTGTAGGAATTTGCCCAGACTTGGTAATCTTGTTAAACAGGAAAGACAAGGGCTTAGACAAGAAATCACCGAAGGCACTGATAAGAGGAAAGGGGATATCCAAAGGACAAATACTTGTCTTTCTTAGTTTTTGAATTCTTCTTTCTATCTCAGACGGAGAAACAGTGGGTAAAGAAGGGGAAAGGGCTCCTGATGGTAATTGGTCGGACAGTTGTGGAAGGCTCTGGACAATGGAAGTGATGAATTTATTTAGATTATTGGCAGTAATATCAGGGGACTCAGGTAGATTGAAGTTAAGCTGTTCAAGCCTCCTGTCACACAGCTTTTTAACCTCAGAATGCCAGTTTTTTGGTTTATTAGTGAACAATACTTTGACCTTATTTTTGTAGTACTATTTGCCAATTTGCAAATTTCTCTTTTAATTGATTTTCTTAGTTTATTGGCTTCATCTAGTTTACCATTTTTGAAAAGCTTCAATTTGGTTCTAATTAGTGTTTTTATAGTTTGGTTAATAAAGGGTTTCTCACTGGAGCAATTTTTTAATTATTTTTTCCAGGAAGCAAATTTGATATTTGTCAATTAGCTTTTTGTGGAACAAAGCCATTTTCTCATCAAAATTTTTTGAACTATAAATATCGGACCAATCTTCAGCATTCAGCCACATACCAAAAGAAAAAAGACCAGAATTTTGAAGAGGGGGATAACTGCCATAAGTTATTGAGAAAAAATGCTTAACATTTGAGGAGGGGGATAAAAGAATCGAAAGATGATAACTCCCACCTAATGGAGGCAGAGCTGAGGGAGGGTTGTAAAAATTATACATATTAGTTAAAATAACATCAAGAGAGGTATTTCCCCGAGTCGTTGGTATTTTAACAATAAGCTTAACTTTAAGTTAGGAGCAAAAATAATACATTTTAATGTCGTTTTCATCGCCAACAAAAAAAATAACAGCATTGGGGTATTTATAAATAAAAAAAACAGCACTTGTCTGCAATTGCTGGATGAATTTACATTTTGACTTAATATTTTGATTTGGGGAGCAATAGAAAAAAGCTATTGCAATAATATTAAATGGACGAGGGAGAACTTTTGGTCTAATACTTAACCAGAGTATTTCATCATACTCGGATAAACTAGGGACT
Source organism: Artemia sp. Qi Xiang Cuo (assembly GCF_049724085.1). NCBI lineage: Eukaryota > Metazoa > Arthropoda > Branchiopoda > Anostraca > Artemiidae > Artemia > Artemia sp. Qi Xiang Cuo. Next base: position 33,795,334 of record NC_142805.1, read on the forward strand.
CGAATAACCTTTGGGTAAAAGTTACTCTTAGTAAAGAACAAAAACACCGCCACCTTTTTTTCCAAGTGGGTGATCTAAATGACGGAGTTTGATAAACTCTGAATAATTTGTCAGGCGCAGAGACCCTGGGTCGTGGGACTGTACTTCCGTAATAGCTATAATATCGATTAGATTTGATTCTGAAAGCAGCTCGAGTTCAGTAAGCTTTTCAAAATTAAGATTTTTGGCATTAGTAACTAAAAGTTTGGGAAAAACAAACCGATTGGGGAATTTCGACAGGGATACTTGGTGTGTTTGAAAATTTCCTGGGGTTTCAATTTAATATTATGATGCTGCGGAGAAGTAGGGTAAGAGAAGGATTTACCTTGGGGATTTGGAGAGGGCGAGGATACAGCCGAAGCATGATGAGGAAGGTGCGACTTGTTTTCAGTTGTCGGGAAGTGCAAACAGTTAGGATTTAATACAAGACAATTACTAAATGCAAAAGGTCTCAGACCTGAGTCACACTGGTAGGGTGGGCACGAGGGATTAAACGCATGGGTCGGAGGCGGGAAAATAAGGGAGGGAAAGAAGCTGGTTGTATTTTCAGGGGGTTCAACTTGGGAGGGGTTAACTAGAGTGATAAGAGGGAAGGGATTTTGCTGGGAATATGGACTTTTCTTCTTGGTGGTAAAGATGGAAGTTTTTTAAGTGAGCAGGGTGGATTTGGGATAAAAAAGGAAGAGCATGCGCTGGTGAACTAATTTTACTAATTGAATGAAGGGGGCTCCGCTTTTGGGTTGATTGAGAACTTGTAACTATTTTACTATTATAAATTTTACTGCGCCTGGCTATAGCACGATAATCCCTGTTTTTAAAATGTAATAACGTGCACTTAGTTTCGAAACAAAGGCCACTTTGAAATTTATGGCAGGGTTTGGAATGGGAAAGGGAGCAATAATTGTCGTTACAGTGACCAGTAGTTAAAAAAAGACATACAGGGGTGAACAAAGGTACAATCACTCTTTTTTATACACTTGTTGGCCAAGTGAAAACGGCAAGCAATAGAATTCTTCCCTGATTTGGCTTCAGAAACCGATTTACTAATAATACTCAAGCTGTCACTGACCCCTAGAACTGGAATATTGGCTGAGTTCACACTTAAATTGTCACTGACCTCTGGATCTGGAATATTGATTGAGTTCTCATTTAAGCTGTCACTGACCTCTGGAACTAGGTGACCGATTAAATTCATATTTGAGTTGACACTTGCTTCATTAATATTCATGTGTTGGGAGTTGTTGTTTTTGGATTGAATTGCAGTTGGTTTCAAATTGGTGTTTTTTTGTTTTTTTTTTATTCGTATTCACAGACTTAAATGTGTTATTAATTATATTCCCCCTAAGATCAATGAAAGTATAAATTTCGTTGGTAACGAAATCGAGTCTTTTTTTAGCACTAAAAGGGAGGGAAGGGTCACATAGGGGGCTGGAATCACAATTGCCACAAGGAAAATTTTCAGTCTGGCAGGAGGCATCATTAGAAGGCACACAATTATATTCAAAATCCGTCTGGGTACTGGCATCTATAGTTTCTAGCAGAAAATCAGTCTGGCAACTGGCAACACTGGTTAATACTGGTAGGGTAGTAGTCTGACACTCGCTATGGGCTGCAATGAAAGCTTTACCATCCCTTTGGCAAGGGGGGACGACCTGATATCATCTAAAATTCCTATTAAGGAAGAATTTATTTCTGACAATCGGCGTCGAGGGGTATCAGGAGAAGATATAAATTTGAAATAATGGCAATAACGAAATCGAATACTTTTCGTTTTGAGTTCAGATGAGTTGATCAATCAACAACAGCAACCGTACAAGAAAATCGAAATATATTTTCTTGATTATTATCGCTTCTAATCAGTAGTTGTGCCAAACCTATCCTGCTCAAGTCATCCTCAGGGCTATACTGTGGTGTCTATCCTTCCCATAGTATAGTGCAGACGGTTTGATATAATCTATTTTCCCTTCTTATTTTAGTTTTATATTTGTGCTTAAAGCTTTTTCCAATAGGCAATGTTCAGAAGTCCTCCAAAAAAAAAACGTCCCCCCAGATCCCAAATCAAATTCCATAGTGAAAGATACCCATCCTGGCTGGTCAAGCACATTATCTGAAAGTTCTAATGATGGCTCCGATTCGGAGAATAGGACAATGATAACTTTAGGTCCTAATGCAACCATAAATGATGATAATGGGTTTCAAGAGGTCCTATCTAGAAGCTCTAAAAAAAGGAAAAAAATCTCCCCAATTAAAAGCATTTCCCCTCTCCCTGCCCAAGATCCTCCCTCCAAAAACTTACGAATTTACCTTAAAATTACTCCCACTACCCCCTTTGAAATAAAAATGATCACTGCAATAAGAGTTGCAATTTTTAAATTGCTTAAATCAATGTTCTCTCTTAACATTAACCGTGATGGATCTCTGCTTATAGCTGTAGAAGATCAGAAATCAGCAGATACAATAATTAACCTTAAATCCCTTCTGAATATCCCAATTATTGCATCTAATTGGAACCCAAAACAATCACCAACAAAAATTGTAGTTTATAATGTTTCCCCAGAGATATCTACTCAGGAGTTAAAAGAAGGCCTTTCAGATAGGGCTGGAAACACAATCCCAGTTGAGGATGTTACCCAACTTGGAAAACCTAATTCTACTGGCCTAAAAACTAGTAGATCCTTCTTATTCACACTAAAGGATAAAATTGATATCCCAGAAAAATTATTCCTATTTGGGCAAATCAAACCACACAAGGAATACAAACCTAAGCCTATTCAGTGTCAGAAGTGTTTCAAACTGGGACACACAACAAACAAATGCAATGAAATTCTCCAAGAGTGTAGTAATTGTAAATCTTTCCATCCTAAAGAGCTGACAACTTGCAAAAACACCCAGCCTACATGCATTAATTGCAAAGGCCCAAATAAATCTACAAATAAATCATTATGCCCTGCATACAAGAAAAGAGCTCTAACACTCCAAATATCAACAGAGAAGGCCATCCCATACCCCTTTGCAGCAATGGAAGCAAATGCTGCCCAACAATACCAAATAAAGCCTGTAATGAAACCAACCAAAACCCCCAAGTCAAATGCCCCAAATGCATCAAGCACCCCATATAAAACAACATCTTCTAAGCCCCCTAGCTCAAATCCCTATCAGAAGGAATCACCAAGCCAGCAAGCCTTGTTTTCCGGTGAGATGAGGCCAGCCTGGCCCTCCCTCCCAAGAAGAAACAAACCAGAAACACTACCTGGAATCAATCCCTTAACCAACAAACAGGATGCACTACCAAAATGCAATCCCCAAATATATGCTTATTCATTCTAAACTGTAATGCAGTTCAGGCCATGAACATACATCAACTACAGAAAACAAAAATTATTGCAGAATTGGCAAAATCTACATCCCAGATGATATGCTTATTCAAGCAAAAAAAGATCTTGCTTTACTTTTAACAAAGCTGACCATTGATATACAGTCATATGAAGAATAAATCAACAACACAACATTTATCAATACTCCAATGGAATGTAAGATCACTGACAGAAAATAAGCTAAATGAACTAATATCATTTATGAATAATAATTCCATTAATATTGCTTGCCTCCAGGAAACTCATTTAACCCAAAATCAACAAATTAAGTCTCTGGGATACACTATCCTGAGAAAGGATAGATCTTCAGAGAGAAAAGGAGGTGGTGTAGCTTTATTAGTTAATAATAATATAAAATTTTGTGGCATCAATTTTCCAGATTTTGAAAATGATGTTGATGTAATTGGTATAAGTGTTTGGCTGAATAATTTAAAAACCTACATAATAAGCTTTTATAACCCTAATGGCCAAACTACAGATGCCAAGGATTTCTTTAATTATATAAATAATTCTAATATGTTAAAAAACATCATTACTTGTGGTGATTTCAATGCCCACAGCCTTTTGTGGGGGAATAAACCAGCAAATAAAGCTGGTAAATTTATTGAGCATATGATTTCAAATAATAATGAATTAGCTGTTGCTACCCCTCCAAACCTAAATACATATTTTAACCCCAAAAGTGCCAAATTCTCCACAATTGACCTACAAATTGTGTCTTTAAATTTTTTGAACAAAATTTACATAAATAAAATTCATAGTCTGTGTACAGACCACTTTGCTATAGTTTGCTCCCTAAATGAACCTGCTGAAACTTCTTCTCATACTTCCAAATATATCAACACTAAAGCAAATTGGTCTATTTTCCAAAATAAGCTAAATGATGAAATTACAAGTTTCACCCAAAGTTCATGCATTTCTAACACAACAGTTGACACACATGCTGAAGCCTTGACATCTTTACTAATAAATACAGCTAATCATGCTATCCCCAGGACAACACCTAAGAAAACATTCCCTAAACAAATTCCTAAAGCATGGTGGACAAATGAGTGCCTAAATAAATGGAAGATAAAAAAGGCAGCTAGGACAGAATTCATAAAAAAACCAACACCTACTACATATTTAAAAAAATTACAAGCAGAATCTAATCTAAAAAGGACTATAATAGATGCTAAATATAAATACTGGAATAATTTTGCAAATAATCTCTCCAGAGAAACGCATGAGCCAATTATACATAAAGTCATAAGCCACATATGTGGGAAAAAGACTTCTCCCAACCCACTCCTGTATGAGCTTATACATAATAATACCCATTATGACAATGATATTGAAAAGGCTAACCTATTTGCAACTCTTTTTGTTAATAAGCTAACATCAAATAATCAAAGCAATCTGTCCACAATTCCTATGAACCCTAGTTACCAACCACTCCCAGGATCCGAGTACATAACTAATCCATTTTCAATCCAGGAATTGAATAATGCAATACATCATATTAGGTCCAAAACTAGCAGCAGCTATGACAATATACACCCTACATGGATAAAGAATCTCACACCTTCATACAAACAAGAACTGCTAAATTGTTATAATCACGCTTGGGCATCCTCTAGGTTCCCCAATATATGGAAATGTTCGTCCCTCCTACCAATCCTAAAGAAAAATAAACCAAAAGATAACCCTGAGTCTTATAGGCCCATAATGATTACACCTGTGATGGGGAAAATAATGGAGAAAATGATTTATCACAGACTCCTCTGGTTTGTTGAGAAAAATAACATGATCCCACACACTCAAACTGGATTCAGGAAATACCACTCCTCAACAGATGCTTTCATTTTGCTAACAAATGCAATAAATGAATCTTTCTCAAAAAATAATATCCTAGTGGCAGCTTTCCTTGATTTTGAAGGAGCATATGACAATGTGAACCACCAAATCCTTTTAAATAAACTTGCAAACCTTGGAGTACCTCCCAAGCTAGTATCCTTTATTAAATCGTTCATATAAGTGAGAAGTTTCATTGTTTTTGTTGTTTCAGCCTCTTCACCCCAAAAGACAATATACAAAGGCCTACCTCAGGGAGCAGTCCTCAGTTGCCTACTATTTGCCCTATATCTCTGGGACATGAACCTACCCCACACGAATCTACAATATGCTGATGATCTGGTGCTATGGTCATCTGGCAACACCTTTCAGATAGCACAGTCAAATCTGCAAAAGTCACTTTTCCAGTTTGAAAAATTCTCTCAACATTCAGATTTACCCATTGCACCCACCAAGTCAAAAATAATCCAATTTCACAGGAAGCAAAACCATGTTAATGCAAAACTAACTCTAAATAAAACAACTATTCCAGAAGATAATAATATTAATTACCTAGGTCTCATGCTTGACCAAAAACTTAATTTCCACCTCCACATTTCAAACACAATAAAAAAATGTTATAGAAAAGCAAATATACTAAAAAGACTTCTTTCCACACCCTGGGGTTGTAAGGAGAAAACCTTACTCCAGTTTTATAAATCACATATAAGAACCCATATTGACTATGGGCTCATCGTCTATGGTGCATGTACAAAGACCCAGATGCAAAAAATTGAAACAACACAAAATGATATAATACGTCTCATATTTGGTCTTAGGAAACCCACAAGCACCAAGTTTCTGCTTATGGAGAGTGGATTAACAACAATAAGGGAGAGACGTAGCTTTCTCTTGATAAAACATCTTACAAAAATTGAATCAAATAGCTCACACACATTACATAATTGGTTAAGAAATCCAGCCATGTATAGAGGTATTGCAGATGAGTATGCCAATATTCAAAAGAAGTTCCCTGTACCAGCAAAGTCTATTGCACCTACTTTCCCCCAATCCCCTCCAAGGAATTGGTCATCTCCCATAATAAATACTGAATTTTCAAAATGGAATAAAGATTTAACCCCCATTGCTTTTGTTCAGAAAAAATTTGCAGAACTTAATACATTTACCTATAAAAATCACTTCCAAATATTTGTTGATGGGTCAAAAATGAATGAGAAGGTTGCAAGTGGTGTTTTCCTTCCTCACCTGAACATTGCAATGGGCGAGAGATTATATAATAATTGATGTATAATGTCTGCTGAGTTAAATGCCATAATCATGGCATTAGAACACCTTAAGCAAAACCAATCTTTGATTGAAAATTCAAATAATATTATCATCTATTCCGACTCTTTATCAAGCCTTGAGTTGCTGGCCTCAGCTCCTCAATATAAGTTGGACATTGACACTTATCATTGTCTCAGTATTATTGATAATCTTGCTTCAAGTGGCATAAAAACTTACTTCCAGTACATTCCTAGCCACTCTGGCATAAGTGGTAATCATCAGGTTGATGAAATAGCAAAAAATGCTGTAAATATTGACCAGCCAAGTGGGAGACCAATCCCAATTAGAGATATTTACCGATGGAGGCTATCAGATATTAATTTTAATAAGATTAATCCTATCCTTTCCCCCTTTCCCAATAAGTATCTTTCTAAAATTTATCATAGAATTCGTTCTGGAACAAATGGACTAAATTTCCTTGCATTCTCATATAAGCTTTCTAATTCAAGTGGTTCAATTCCCCTGTCCCCTCTTTGCAGGCATTGTAATATGAATAATGAAACAATTGACCATTGCCTATTTGAATGTAATATGCTGACGTCTGCACAACATACCTTGCTTTCTAAACTGTTAAAATACTTCAAACACCACAAAATCCCACTATCAGCCAAGAGCCTAGCCAACTATACCTGCACACAGAGTATAGAAATCGACATCTATCATCTTATATTTGAACTCCTAGAGTCGAAAGATCTGCTGAAAGATATCTGAATATATCTAATAAATATGAGGCAATCAAGCCAGTAGCTCTGTAGCCCACAGAGTGAAGCAAAAGGAAAAGGGCTAAATAGTGTTACTGAAAAGCCCGCCTGCTGTTAAATAGAAGAAGAAGGTATCGCTAGTTTTTGAAGAATTTATTCCTGACAATCGGCGTCGTGGGGTGTCATTAGCTGTCGAAGAATTAGGGGTGGTATATTCCACCCCTAATTCTTCGACAGGGGTGGATACTGCTAAGATGCCTTATTAAGAATTAGCATTAACACAGTTCATTTTTATTTAATCTTATGGCAACATATAGTTTTTAAACATAAAGTCAAATGGGAGGGTGGGCGTGGAAGGCGATTATTTTCCCTCCAATCACTTTCGACTATTGACCCAATATATAAGTGTATTCACTTTAGAAGATAATAATATTAATTACTTAGGTCTCATGCTAGACCAAAAACTTAATTTCCACCTCCACATTTCAAACACAATAAAAAAATGTTATAGAAAAGCAAATATACTAAAAAGACTTCTTTCCATACCCTGGGGTTGTGAGGAGAAAACCTTACTCCAGTTTTATAAATCCCATATAAGACCCCATATTGACTATGGGCTCATTGTCTATGGTGCATGTGCAAAGAGCCAGATGCACAAAATTGAAACAACACAAAATGATATAATACGTCTCATATTTGGTCTTAGGAAACCCACAAGCAGCAAGTTTCTGCTTATGGAGAGCGGATTAACAATAAGTGAGAGACTTAGCTTTCTATTGATAAAAAATATTAAAAAAATTTAATCAAATAGCTCACACACATTACATACTTGGTTAAGAAATCCAGCCATGTATAGAGGTATTGCAGATGAGTATGCCAATATTCAAAAGAAGTTCCCTGTACCAGCAAAGTCTATTTCACCTACTTTCCCCCAATCCCCTCCATGGAATTGGTCATTTCCCATAATAAATACTGAATTTTCAAAATGGAATAAAGATTTAACCCCCATTGCTTTTGTCCAGAAAAAATTTGTAGAACTTAATACAATTACCTATAAAAATCACTTCCAAATATTTGTTGATGGGTCGAAAATGAATGAGAAGGTTGCAAGTGGTGTTTTCCTTCCTCACCTGAAAATTGCAATGGGCGAGAGATTATTTAATAATTTATCTATAATGTCTGCTGAGTTAAATGCCATAATCATGGCATTAGAACACCTTAAGCAAAACCAACCTTTGATTGAAAATTCGAATAATATAATCATCTATTCCGACTCTTTATCAAGCCTTGAGCTGCTGGCCTCAGCTCCTCAATATAAGTTGGACATTGACACTTATCATTGTCTCAGTATTATTGATAATCTTGCTTCAAGTGGGATAAAAACTTACTTTCAGTACATTCCTAGCCACTCTGGCATAAGTGGTAATCATCAGGTTGATGAAATAGCAAAAAATGCTATAAATATTGACCAGCCAAGTGGGAGACCAATCCCAATTAGAGATATTTACCGATGGAGGCTATCAGATATTAATTTTAATAAGATTAATCCTATCCTTTCCCCCTTTCCCAATAAGTATCTTTCTAAAATTTATCATAGAATTCGTTCTGGAACAAATGGACTAAATTTCCTTGCATTCTCATATAAGCTTTCTAATTCAAGTGGCTCAATTCCCCTGTCCACTCTTTGCAGGCATTGTAATATGAATAATGAAACAATTGACCATTGCCTATTTGAATGTAATATGCTGACGTCTGCACAACATACCTTGCTTTGTAAACTGTTAAAATACTTCAAACACCACAAAATCCCATTATCAGCCAAGAGCCTAGCCAACTATACCTGCACACAGAGCATAGAAATCGACATCTATCATCTTATATTTGAACTCCTAGAGTCAAAAGATCTGCTGAAAGATATCTGAATATATCTAATAAATATGAGGCAATCAAGCCAGTAGCTCTGTAGCCCACAGAGTGAAGCAAAAGGAACAGGGCTAAATAGTTTTACTGAAAAGCCCGCCTGCTGTTAAATAGAAGAAAGAGGATCTAGTAAATTTCCCGAAATCTAGTAAAAAGTTTATAGTAAACAAAACTTTTTTTATTTTCCACGAATTCAGGGAGAAAAATTATCGGAAACATAAGACAATTTATAATTTTTGCTAGTCTGCTCAAAAGTTTTCAAGTGTGCTGGGCAGTCTCGGAGAAAGACAAGCGGTCACCTAATTTCACAAACAAACCCTTCGCTTCTGGCGTCTAAAGGTTGACAAAATCAGCTTTCTGTATCAAATCTTACCAACTAAAAATGAAGCTATAATGACACTTGGGAATGTATTGGAATCAAAACAAAAGCCAACAACCCAAGGTGATTAGGTGAATCTCCTCAGTTGTCGTAAAGCTTTCTAATTTATTTAATTATTAATTTAGTAAAAATATATAAGACGCAAATACGAAGTTTTGAAATACCACTTTTTATTAAGATAAGGAAAATATCCTGCCAAGTTCTGTTTAGCGGGAAATTGAGAAATTACCACTTCCTAGCGATTACGTGGGAAGGTGTGGTTGATAAAAATGTATAAAAGATACATTTTATCGGAACGGGGGATCTGATGCTAACTTTATGCCGGACTGACCTCTGGTCCGTTGTTTTAGAATTACCTTGGAATTTTTTATTATCATTGTAAGTGTCTAAGTATCTTATTATATATTATTGTAGTTTCTGAGACTTGTGGTCTATATGGGACAGCCAGTCCCAGTAGAAAGTATATATCTGATTATTATTATATGTTAAATGAATAAAAGTATTGTATTTTAGACAACCTCTCTATAATCTACCATTAGCCCCCCGAATAAACCCAGTCGGTAGGCCTCATTAGTTCGGTCATAGCCTAAGGCACGCTACCAAAGTTTAATTACCTTAGGGCCATAGTTTATCTCCCCTATAAAGGGAGAATAAAGGTGTCTACGACTACAACACCCAAATACCATAAAATATACTTCACAACAACTTCATAACAACTTTACAACAACTGGTGGTCGCTAGAAAAACTTGGTCGAGAAGGCTGGATAAAAATAGTAGATTGAAATAAGATGGCTTTACCAGAGGAAAAAATGACTTTCCTATCAACAGTACTTGAAATTGCAAAAATTATACCAGAATACGCGGGAAATTCAGATGTAGATGAGTTTATCGAAAAATTGAAAATTGTCGACGAACCATCTGAACCCTGTGAGGATAACGTCAAAGAGCAATGCATGGTAGCCAGACTTAAGTGAGGCACCTTTAAACATTTTGAGATAAATAAGGAAAAAGAGCCCAAGAACATCAGTAATCTAAGTGAATCTTTTAAATTAAAATTCATAGGACAAGCATCTCCAAGAGGTTAAGAACCGAGGTAGTCACATTCAATACCTCAACTCGTATCAGGGAATATGCCGACAAAATTTGTAGATCTGTGTGTTTACAATTAGAGAAAGGCGGAAATGACGAGACAGTAAAGAAAGTATAACTATATACTTTTACCCAAGGGTTACCAAAAAAGTTATTAAGACTAATATTATCACGGAAATCTGAAAATTTAGAGCAGGCTATAATACTAGTAAAAACAGAGGTAAAAATTGACGAGGCTATGAAAAAGTTTGACCAGATGTTAATAAATAACAAAGGAGCCCAAGAAAGTATAAAATATGAAAGGGGACAGAAAAAGGTGAACTTTGAGGAGCCAAATCGTGAGCCAAAAAGACGCAACGGAGGCCGAGGGTTGCCGTCTAGGGAAACAGCTGACAGATTCCACGACCTTGAGAGATTAGCAGCTAATAACTATAGAAAATATGGGCACCCTCCCCCACCAAAGACAGATAGTTTGGAAACCAACAATGACAGATCAAAAATATTGAGAAGTAACGAGGAAACAAACAAACAATTTAAGAGATAATTTTATTGCTATTTTGTAGCAAACCAAACCACTATACAGCAGATTGCTGGCATAGAATACACAAAGAAGAACAGACATACAAGAGAAGACACCAGTTCAGAACGCAGGGGGGCAGAAATTTAGGAAGGCAGGGAACAAATAATACTTGGTAAACACCTAATAATATTCCTTAATTTAGGCCTAGGAGTCAAACGGTTAACAATACCCAGGGTTAAAGTAGCAGCGCTGAAGAAAACTGGGATAATCCCAGAAACGTTTGGCCAAACAGTGGGCATTTAAACGGAGAAACCAGTCTGTAAGGGTCGACAGAGCTATTTCCTTACAAAGAGCCCTATATAGTTTAGAATGTTGTGATACAAATGCAAATAATAATAGTCTAGCGATTCTGTTTTGCTTTAAAATTGAGCTTTTTCAAAACTTAACATGTTTACTAGATAAAAACGCGTATAAATCATTAATCCAAGAAGGAGTTTTTAAGAGGTTTCGTCTTATTGTCAAAAATTGCGTAAGCAGATGCCAGAATACCCTGACATCAGTGACAGGGCACAAGCTGACCATTTTGGGAGAATGTCCATTAAAATTTAGTACAGGGGATAAAGAAATAACAGTAACAGAAATAATATGCAAGCAGCTACCATTTCCTTGTATTCTAGGAGTAGATGCCATCAGAAAATATGGGATCGTATGGGAACCCATATCCGATACAATAACCATAAACCAGGCAAATGAAAATAATAGGCAAATTTGCGTAACAACAGATATAGAAAGTGAAGATTCGAATTAAAACCTAAAAATAAGCGGAAAATTACCATAGAAGGGGTACGACAGCTCAAGTTCTAGCGACATTAAATACAAAAGAATGAAAGGTTAAAACAATGGATGGCATGATAGGAGGGTACACCATAAAAGAATACTCAATGATTTTCGTAGAAAATCAAGTTATAAAAATTAAAATGGTATAACATACTTAAAACTATCAAATCTAAGTAATAATAAAATAAAAATGAACCAGGTAGAACTTGGATCAGTAGAAAAGACTTCAAATTCGGAAATAAAATCTATAAACAGTCCAGAATTAAGCGTAAACTTCACTAGCCACGAACATTTATCCTCATTAAAACCGCAACCACAAGAAAAGTATGGAATGTCGAAAACGGATTTTTTCAACAATTTGATTTAAAACATTTACCGGAAAACGTAAAGACTCGGGTGGAAAATATTCTTTGGGATTTTAAATGAAATTTTGCAAGACACAAAGCGGATTACGGATTAACTCACTTAATCACGCACAAGATATCCACAGAGTGCTCTCCAATCAAAAAGTCACCGTATAAAGCACTTATCATTTAAAACCACGGCTAGAAAGCCAAATAAAAGAAATGGAAGATCAGGGAATAATTAAAGAAAGTGTGAGTGATTGGTGCTTTCCACTAGTAATAGTGATGAAAAAAGATAACACCTGGAGATTATGTATAGACTTTAGATCATTAAATGTCGTCACGGTTAAAGACGTGATGAAGTTACCAGGAATTGATACGATTTTTGATGTATAGGGGGGCTAAAAACATTACACTAGTTTTGACTCAACTGCAAAATACTGGCAAATTGCTTTAGATACAGAAAAAAAGAACAAAGTTAAAGTTATCTTAGACGATTGGAAAACTTTTACAGTTGAACGTATGCTGTTTGGCTTATCATTCAGTCCAAATTGTTTTAGTCGACTAATGAATTTGGTGTTAAAAGATAACGAACCAGGAAGGAAAAAAGATACCTTGGCTTATTTAGATGATGTAATTTTTTTATTGAAAACCTGGAAGACCACTTGGTCGGACTAAGAAAAATACTGGAAAAGTTTGAAAAAGCAGGCTTAAAATAAAAACCAGAAATATTAAAAATAGTAGTACCAAAATTAGTTTTTCTTGGACATCTGATAAACCAAGGTACTATTTCACCAAATCCAGAAAAATTACAGTCATAGAAAATTTACAGCCTCCTAAAGATAAAAAAAGCTGCAGATCAGTTTGTGGTTTGTTAAGCTATTTCAGACAATATATTAAAAATTATGTCACATTAGCACAACCTTTGACAAACCTTTTGAAAAAATCTGGTAAATTCGAATGTCCAGCGGACTCAAAACAAGCGATAAATGAAATAAAAAGGCAATTATTGGTGGCACCAATACTAAAACAACCAGATTTGTCACAAGACTTCTGTTTGCAAACAGATCCTTCTGGGTACGGTATAGGGGCCATGTTATTAAACATAAATTCTGAAGGAGTAGAATCAATAGTCCAATACGTGAGCAGGTTACTGACGGAGGCAGAAAAAAAATATTCGACAGTTGAAAGGGAGTATTTGGTAGTTGTAGTTTTTACAGAATATTTTCGACAATTTTTACTTGGAAAAAAATTTATTTTACGCGTAGACCAGAAATCATTAGTTTGGCTACATACGATGCAAAATACTTCAGCCCGGCTGACACGGTGGAAACTACGTCTGCAAGCATATTCATATACCCCAATTTATATAAAGGGCCGTACAAACATTTTACCAGATTATCTGTCACGAAACCTAGATACGGAAGGAAATTTGGTAATAACCATCCCGAACGAACTGGAAGGGCTAGAAATACTGTCTAATGAAAATATTTCGAATCATCAAGATAAAGATGATTTTTGTTTAGCAATGAAATCATTTTTATTCATAAGGAACAGAACTGCCAGAGCACTTTAATCGTTTTTTAAAGGACTTAGAAAATTTTGGTCTGGACGAAAGTGAAAATATTTTGGTAATATATCATAGACCATCGCAAGAATATAAAAAATGATTTAAAAATTATACCAGTAATTCCAAAATCTCTTGAAGGAGAAATTTTACAGATGGCACACGCAAAAAGTGGCTGTCACATGGGAGAAGCAAACATTATGGGGAGACTGAAAGGAAATCTTTATTTTCCAAAAATGTACTCAAAAGTAAAAGCTTTCATACAAAGCTGCCAAGAGTGTGCCAAACAGAAATCGCCACCAAGGACCCCTAGGTCTGAATTAGGTCAATATCCCACCCCTTCAGGGGTAGGAGAATTAATGTCAATAGACATTTGGGGAACAGTTTACCAGTTTCCAGGAAAGGAACCAGGTGAGTACTAACCGTAGTCGACCATTCTAACTCATATTTATACGATTTTTCAATTAAAGATGAAAAGACAAAAACCATTGCGAAAGTTTTGGTTAATCGCCTATTTCTGGATCATGGGATTTTCCCTAGAGTTTTACTTAGCGACAATGGGTCATGTTTTAGAGCCAAATTATTAGACGAGATTACAGAATATCTGGGTGTTAAACGATGGTTTACCTCGTCTTACATGGCAGCAGCTAATGGGAAGGTTGAACTTAAGCATTGGGAATTAGCTTACATGCTGGGAATACATGCAAGAGAGGAAAATGAAAATTGGGATGAACATTTACCATTTGTAGTGTTTGCAATAAATACGGCTTTTTCACGTTCCTTAAAAGAAACGCCATTTTTTTGCAACATATAAGAGATCCCAGAATTTGTTTAGATGAAATACAAAATGACAGAATATATGAAAACCTAGACCAATATAAGCAAGAGATGGTGATCCGAATGAAAAAAACTATGGAACAAGTTAAGGATAACCTGGAAGATGCGAAAACAGAACAAAAAGAAAAATATGACCGAACAAGCAACAATAAAACAAATTACCGTTTAGGAGGCTTGGTTTATGTGTACAAGACTAACCTGGAAGGAACAAAAAAGTTAAAACCAAAATGGGATAGACCCTACAGGATTATAAAAATTCTACCAAATAACTTAACATATGTTCTAAAGCATCAGTATAAGGAAAAGGAAGAAGTAGTATACCATAATAGAATGAAAAAGGGATATTTTTCAAAACCGTCTAAAACAGAACCTATTCTTTCAGACGAAGAAATAGAGCAAACAGTTTCACCAGTATATATCAGAAGACCATATGAATTTTATGACATATTTAATGACCACAAAAGTTGGGAGGAGTGGAAGGAGTGTTTAACCCAGTTTTGGCTACAAACTCTACACAACAAACAAGAGAAAAGGGAAATATTCGATGCTCATCAGATACTAGCGATGAAGAAAATCAAACACAACATAAGGGTATAAAATGTTATAAACCAAGAGTAAAATCCATAGAGGAAGAAAAATTGGAAAAAAACAATGAATTATCTGACCTTTATACATTAGACTCACCTACAGTCTTGACTTAAAAATGGCTTTTGGAACAAACGCCATCTACCAGACGCGAGCTAACAGAATGTGACACTGATAATTCTTCTACAGAAACCAATATCACTAAACCTGGGCCATCGTCAAGAAAATCCTCTTTAAGAGAGAAACTATGGAGAAAAGTAAAGAAACCAGAGGGGCAGCAACAAGTTCCTTTGTCAGCAGCACAAGTAGCTAAAACACTTATGAAAAAGGCCAAACATCAGGAGAAACTAAGATTAAAGATATTTTACGAGGCAACAAAACCGCGCTCGAACTCAGAGCCTTGTAAACCACACTATAGAGACCACGGAAAAACTTGCAAATATTATAAAGAAGAAAAGCAAAAATTTGGGGTCCAAAACACGGACCAGGAGACGGAGAAAGGCAGAACAAGGGTAGCCCCCAGCAGATTAATATTTGAATAAAACAATAATAATGGAAAAAAAATAAAAATAAAACGAGTAAAAATCCTCTAAAGAAATATCTATATTTTCTTTTTTAATCGGTATATAAATAACATCAAGTTTTCCTTCAAATATATATTGCCAGTAAAAATTATTACCGTCATGCTCTGACGCTAAATTATTAGTTCCGATCTGAAGTGACATCATAGCTTCCTGCAAAAATGTTGTTTCCGATACGAGATAAAATTTCCTGAACGGTGTAATGTCAAGACTTGTTACAACGAATTAGGCTACGTTTCATAAAAGAAATTAAGTAAGGCCACGTAACTTTTAAATAGGTGTAGTGAAACTAATTAAATTACACATATTTAGAATCACCATTAAAAGGCAATTATTTGGGTATGTATAATGGAAAAATAAATTTAGGGGGGATAATTAAAAAAAAACACGAAGGAGGGCAGTTTACTGAAATGGGGTCATTGGAAGCTAGCAAATTTGGAGTGAGCTCAATCACTGCTGATCTCTCGTTGTTAAGTACATGCAATGCATCTACTGACCTTTGAATCTCTGAGATGACACTTTCAGTCGAATTTAGAAAAAAAATTGTTTTGAAGAAACTAAAAAAAAAATGATAATAGGAAAATACAGGGAGAGTTTACATGAATCCGGACATGTATAAGCTAACTGTAATCTTATTATAATTAGTTATAGTCTAATATAATATTTTTTTATTAGTTACAAATGGTAAAAAGAAAAAAAACGAAAATTTTAAGAAGCGCTATAAAGGTATAAGCAACACTTAGAATAAGCTTAGAAAGCAAAACAAGTGAAAAGTGATATAAAAAAAATTATAACCTAAAAACTTACCAGGAGGTAAAAGCCAAGGACAAAATCCATTAAAAATAAACCAAAAATTAAACCTCATCGTCACAAGAAAACCACAGTAGTTCAAGATAATAATTTTGTCTCTAGCAATGTATTGGATCTGAGAAAACAAACTGGTACAGGAGAATCCCAGTTTAAACATTTGGTTTTCACTTGTGCCAGCCCAAACGCCCAAATTTCAATCCGTTAAACCCTAACAAAAACTAAACGTAACCACTTTTTTTTTGAAAATAAAATATAACATTACACAACGAAAGAACTTGCAGTAATGAACATAAATTCATGTTCATAATTTTCCCAGATTCAGGATTATCAATAAACCACAGATACTGAGCACCGCATTCAAAGTTATTCAGCCTTGCCAAGGGAATTATTTTCTCTCTTTCTTTGGCAAATAAAATAGTAATTAAAGCTAGAATAAAATAAGCAATCAGGATATCGTAAAAACGTACATTTTTATGAATAAATGATAACTAGCAAATGCGAGGCAAAACTTAATTAAAAGTGTTCTAAAAATCAGCTGAAAAAAATACAGTATTTTTCTAACATGAACACTTTCGGATGAAGAAATTTAAAGAATTTCAAAAAATACAGGGTGCAACAATAGACACCCCCACCCCTTAAAAATAAAGGGATAATGAATTTGATTATAGAAGGGCAGTTAGCATAAAAACTTGTAAAAGTTATTGAATAAAACATGAAACATATCAATATAGGATTAGAAAGACCTATCTTACTGGAGAAAAAACGGAATAAAAACTTGAAAAAAAACCCTTAGGCTTCATTCAAGTAAAAGAAAAAAAAGGGAGAATGATTCAAGTTGAAAATATAGCCAGACGAAATTAAAAGGAAAATAAACTGAATGAGGTTAGTTAAACTCTGTTAGAAGCACTTATTGACTTGCCGAACGAAACTAGTATGAAAATTTTACTAAATAAGTACAAAATGAGTAACATTAATTGTACTAAAAGTGAAAATTGTACTAGCATGGCATAGAAAATTAAGAGTAAGGCACATAATAGCTTTAATAACCTATTAATTACTGTGTGCCATAAAGGAACAGGATTTTTCTCCAGAAGAGCCACTTTTCTGAAAAAAGAATAGCCGAAGAGAAAATTGTGGCCACAAATCAAAAAGTATGACAATACTATAAATTATGAATTATTGGGTGTGCAGGTTCATAATAGTCCTTTTAGCTGTAGCCACGACAAGAGGACCTGGAAACGTTATAAGAAGCTACCAGTAAGCAGTCCTGATAAGCAAACCTTCAGAATACAGGCAAAGTCATTTGATAATGGCACAACAGGTATAAATTGAACAGCAAAATTTTTTTTTGAACTTATCAGATCTAAACTATAAATGGACCCTTATACCAAAATGACATTAAAGCTGAATTAAATGTTGAGTATTTGTGTTTTTTTTTTATTTTTATATCATTCAAGAAGTATTCTACATTAATACTTCATAAGCAATTAACAAAACAATAATTGAAATTAATTTCAATGCTAATCTATACCGTGTATTATTTTTTTTAATCATTTAAGTTTTAAACAGTAGTTAAATATCCTATCTAGTTTGCGAACTAAAAAAAATACTTATTTAAGCTATAATACAATGCTTATATATATATATATATATATATATATATATATATATATATATATATATATATATATATATATATATATATATATATATATATATATATATATATATATATATATATATATATATATATATATATATATATATATATATATATATATATATATATATATATATATATATATATATTTTATTGTGAAATGATCCATTTAGTATTAAGTTTGAAAGAATAATCCAGCAAGAAACATAATGTTTCGATTTAAGCAGGATATTATTTTTGGAGTAATTAAAAGAGAGAAAAGTAAATAAAAGTAATTAAACTTTAGGAAGTTGAGTGTTTCTTTCTAATATATATGTAAAACAATATGATTTTATATATATTTTAATGTGAATATTTATTTTAGATACAGCCTTAGCTATTTTTTGGAAATCAAATTTTTCATAGCCTTTTGGGTCCATTTTTCTTTCAATCATATTTTGACACATTTTTGGAAAGTAACAAATTTTGAAGACACTTCAAATGTATCCTGATACTATCATCTCATACCATCAGAAACCAAACCATACTCGATCAACTGATATTTTGGAAACTATAGCAGTAATACAGACTTTACTAAGGGTTCGTCAGAAAGTGAGATAAAATCAGAACTTAATTTAGGCCTAGAAAATGTGCTACATAGCCCAATGGCTTATGTTATTGAAATATGTGAAAATTTAAAAATCAAAATGTTATGTGTAATTTACCCAAGGCATTTCTAAAACGAAAAATAAACGGTATATTAACCACATCACAAAGATAAATTAAGTTATTAATGGGAATAAAATTTAAACTCAAATAATTCATAAACTTTTCTAATATAACTTGAAATCTAATTTAAGCGAAACCACTAATATTATGTTTAAGCTGCTTGGGGTCAAGTTAAAAGAGAAGATGTATATGAAGAAGGGTATAAGAGTAATTTTCAGTCCTAGAGACAGAGAAAAAGAGAAACAAGGATGAATTTCAAATTGAAATCCTTCGACAAAAAAAAAGAAATTGACCTATATTGGATCAGAAACATAACCCCAAGGAAACCCATTGAGGGTAGATGCAAATAGTGACCCAAAGATGGCTGCATAATAGCTGTAAACGAAATTAAGTTGTTTTAAAAGTAAAATATTGAGAATTAGGACAATTCTTCTTTAAATGGGGAGTAGTGTGGTAAAACTTTCTAATTTTGTTAATTATTAATTTAGTAAAAATATATAAGACACAAATATGAAGTTTTGAAACACCACTTTTTATTAAGATAAGGAACATATCCTGCCAAGTTCTGTTTAACGGGAAATTGAGAAATTACCACTTCCTAGCAATTACGTGGGAAGGTGTGGTTGATAAAAATGTATAAAAGATACATTTTATCGGAAGGGGAGATCTGATACTATCTTTATGCTGGACTGACCTCTGGTCCGTTGTTTTTAGAAATACCTTGGAATTTTGTCTTGTCATTGTAAGTGTTTAAGTATCTTATATATATTATTGTAGTTTCTGAGACTTGTGGTCTACTTGGGACAGCCAGTCCCAGTAGAAAGTATATATCTGATTATTATTATTATATGTTAAATGAATAAAAGTATTGTATTTTAGACAACCTCTCTACAATCTACCTTTAGCCCCTCGAACATACCCAGTCAGTACGCCTCATTAGTTCGGTCATACCCTAAGGCACGCTACCAAAGTTAAATTACCTTAGGGCCAGAGTTTATCTTCCCTATAAAGGGAGAATAAAGGCATCTACGACTACAACACCCAAATACCATAAAATACACTTCCCAACAACTTCATAACAACTTTACAACACAGTTTGAAAATTTTTATTGAGAAAAAAGGAGCATGTTGAGAGAAATTCAAAGTAAGTAGAAATGTAACATTATATATATATATATATATATATATATATATATATATATATATATATATATATATATATATATATATATATATATATATATATATATATATATATATATATATATATATATATATATATATATATATATATATATATATATATATATATATATATATATATATATATATATATATATATATATATATATATATATATATATGTTTATTCAGAGTTCATGGGGAAAAGACTTGTTTTGGATTCAAATCTATTGCAAAGGATTATATCAATGCAAGCGAAAAAATAGCTTTCTCCTGGATTATAAACAAACCTGTGTGGCAAGTTTTGCTTTAATGAACTTAATTTACTATTATTCAGCGCTCGTCGCCTGACCATGACGTGCTCTTCACTTGTGTTGGTTTAAATTATTTTTGAAGTGAATTTATAATGAGATGAGTGTTTCCGAGCTTTTGTATTCACCGCTGTTGAACTTTGTTTTTGAAAATTTAAATGGTGTTGATGAAGCCGTTATTTTACGGAAAGGAGTGGACTTTTTAAAGATTTGGAAACTGTTAAGTCAGAGAAAGCAAAGCTATGGAGTTTTGTGAATGAAAATATCCCCCTGTCAGAAGGGGCACTAATGCAATTCTCAGTCACCTGCAAGATATTATAGACTTTATGAAGAAATGTGATGCCGATGGAAAACAGCTCGCTTGTTTTGTCATCAAAAGGCCTACAGAAATCCGTGTTATCTCTGCTACAGCGTTTACGCACGTCACAGCCAAGCTTACGAGCCTTGAGCAAGCGATTTCGCTAGTTTCTGCCAAGATTGATTCGTACAATCTGAACTTTCCTCAAATACCTGTGATTAGCCAACCTGCTGCGTGTGATACACATACTATAATTTTGATCTGCGATCCCCCACCTAAGTGTGGTGACCCGCTAAAGCGAAAATCAGTAATAGGCTCAATTTCTGGTCATCAGCTGGTGTCCAGAGTGCAAGCGACTAAAAAGCGGTGGACGGTGAATATTGAGAAATCTGCAAATGAAGATTTTTGCAAATCAGCAAAGGAAGCTCTACCTGGTTCTAGTGTGAAAGTTTTATTTAAAAAACATACTGGTGTTATTCGAGAAGTCCCGTCTGATTTTGACCTTGAAATGCTACGGAACCAGTTTGGTATAATCGGGTCTAGTCGGTTTGGAACAAGCAAATCGGTTAAGCTTGAATTTGCAGACGCGATTACTCAAGGATCATTTCTGCGAAACGGTGTGAAGATTGGGTATGAAAACTTCCGTGTTTATGAGTTCAAGCAATTGCCAAAGTGTTGCTTCAAGTGTCGTTCCCCTGGACACTTGGAAAGTGCATGTACTAGTAGCACTCCCAAGTGCGCTCGTTGTGCTGGACCTCATTTATCTACGAACAGTGATCGTTGTACGGAATCTCCGAAATGTGCCAATTGTGGAGGATCTCATCCTTCTTACAGCCTACGATGCCCTGTGATTAAGAAGATCACTGATAAGGTCTATTCTCAGAAATAAATCCGGACATAAGTATAGTCTGATTTAATATTAATGGAACGAGAGGTAAGGCCTTTTTGATTGATGATCTGTATGTTAATTACAACGTTGTTTGTCTCCAAGAACATTTACTGACTACCTTTAGCGAAACTTTTCTGAGACGAAGCAGTGATAACGTTGTTTTTGTGCGTCCAGCTAAAGTTACGCGTGGCCGCCCTTCTGGCGGCTTAGCATGTATTTTTAAGAAAAATATTTCTGGTGCGAGTCCTGTGCTTTTCCATTCAGATGACACTTCTTGCAGTGCGTCTTGGCAATGTTGTATTAATTAATGTGCATCTGCCATATAATGATCGTTCCATTCGTTCACTTCAGAATTTCTCTTGTGCTTGTAATGGTCTTAAAACTTTAATTCAAAAGATATCAGATAACGGGTTGCATTTCGTTATTGCTGGTGGTTTTAATACCGATCTGGTTTCTGATAATGTAAGGAATGGTCAGCTTTTTGATTCTCTCCCGGCTTATAAAATTGTTCGGAAGTCCCATTATTATACGTATATTCATCATTCAGATAGTAAATCAGACATTGATCACGTTATTTGTTCTGCAGCTCTTGTCTGCTCGCCAGTTACGGTTCATTTGGACGAGAACGAACTTGATCACCTTCCGCTGTCTTATTGTTTATCAAAGTCTGTTGTTTGTTCTGGGAGTATGTCTAAGAGTCGTGGGGTACGTTCTAAATGGTTTTATAACCCTGATTGAAATGATGCGAATTTTTCTTTTTATCTTATAACTTTGGCTTCACTTCTAAGTACGATTTATGTTCCTTATCAGCTTTTGCAGTGTAGTCAGAATTTTATTTATGCTAAATATGAAATAGACCGATATTACATTATATCCTCTCTGCTATGAAAGAACCTGAAAAAATTTTTGTCCCACTAAAGTGAATCCGAAAGACTACTCAAAAGCCTCTTTGGTCACTTGACCCTAACCTTAAGGCCTGTAAAAATAAAGCTAAATTTTGGCTAAAAATTTGGACAGATTGTGGTCGGCCTAGATCTGGTAATGTTTTTCTTATTAAACAGAAAACTAAATTAGAATTTAAGAAGTATCTAAAAAGTATCCGATACCGAGGTCTTGATTTTCCATCTTCGCCTAAACATTGGATGAAAGTAATTAATTCAAGTAAAACAGACGATTCTGATGTAAGTAGTATTTATATTCCACAACGCTCTTGGCATGCATATTATTCGAAGATTTTCTCCGTTTTGAATTATTCTGTTCATAGAAAGTTTGGTGAAGCGATTCTTAAAAGTGTCCCTAGATTTCTAAGTCAGCTCTTTGTTTTGCCTATATTGCGTTGTGAAGTTTTGAATGCTTTGAATCATCTTAAGTCGAAATCTATTGATGCTGATGGTATC
Organism: Artemia sp. Qi Xiang Cuo; assembly: GCF_049724085.1. Lineage (NCBI taxonomy): Eukaryota > Metazoa > Arthropoda > Branchiopoda > Anostraca > Artemiidae > Artemia > Artemia sp. Qi Xiang Cuo. The sequence continues at coordinate 33,818,521 of NC_142805.1, forward strand.
TCTAAAATGCATCTAACTCCCCAATGTGCCGAACTTGTGTCACATCTTGCGCTTTTGTTTCAAATGTGTTTGGCATCTTCTGTCGTCCCGGAAAGCTTTTTGTGTGGCAGCGTGACTTCAATTTTAAAAAGAGGTAAACCGCCAACAGATTGCTCTTCTTACCGTCCAGTTTCTGTTTCTTGCAATATTAGCAAGGTCTTCGAGTATATTCTTTTACCTAATTTAACTCGAAATATTTCTTTCTTTGGTGAAAATCAACTTGGTTTCAGACTTGGTGTGGGGTGCCAACATTCTCATCGTGTCCTTTCTTCTATTCTACTTTCTAATTCTTTTAAGGGTAAAGACGTATATCTCTGTACACTTGATCTTTCAAAGGCTTTTGATTCTGTTGTTCATAACCAGCTTTTCTTTTCTTTGGCTTCTTCTGGTGTTAATTTTTCGGTTATTTACCTTCTACGGTTTTGGTATTCTAATTCTTACCTCCGCCTGAAATCTTCTCCAGAAACAACTATTAAAGTGCTTCGTTGTGTTAGGCAGGGAGGTGTTTTATCGCCAACCCTGTTCAAAATTTGTATTTCTACTGTTAAGGAAAAGATCTCAGGCACTTATTTTTCTGGTTCTACTGATGTTTCTTACATTGCCTTTGCTGATGACATTCTGTTGATTAGTCTAAGTCTGCTCTTTCTGCGATGGTTTCCTTAGTTTCTCAGTCTTTCCTATATATTGGTCTATCCTTGAATCTTGACAAGTGTGAATTCTTATCTTATAATTTGTCTTCGTCTACTCCTATGGTATGTAATGAATTTTCTGTACTTTCTGTCTCTTCCTTTCGGTGGCTTGGTATTACTGTTTCTAATTCTCTAGCTCTTTTTCGTAAACAGATTGTTGCTGATTCAGTAAGAAAAATTCAGTTCAGTTATTCAAAAGTTGTAGCAAACCGTGGAAAATATAACAGAAGAGCTCTTGGGCGCTTATTCTCGACTTTTTCTAATCATTCTGTGCTTTATTTTTCGGGTGTTCATTCTGTTCTGAAGCTAAAGGATTTAAAAAAGATTAAAGTTACTTATTTCAAATTTTGCAAATTTCTTCTTTCTCTGCAGCCATGGACCAGAAATCGGTATCTAGTTAAAAAATTTTATGTTACGGATGTAACTTAAAAGCTCGGTGACCCACACAAAAAGCTTTCTGCAGATGCTTTTTGTAAATTTGGCCCTGACCACGGTCTTTTACAGTTCTTTTCGTAGTTTAATTTAATTGCTAGTGTTTGTTGAGTTTTTTTTATTTTTTATTATTATGTACTCCACTTGTACTACTTTTTGTTAGTTGTGGGTAATAAATGATTGATTGAATTGATATATATATATATATATATATATATATATATATATATATATATATATATATATATATATATATATATATATATATATATATATATATATATATATATATATATATTTTTTTTTATATATATATATATATATATATATATATATATATATATATATATATATATATATATATATATATATATATATATATATATATATATATATATATATATATATATATATATATATATATATATATATATATATATATATATATATATATATATATATATATATATATATATATATATATATATATATATATATATATATATATATATATATATATAATGAAAACGAAAGAAAAGAGGAAAGGAGAAAAAAGAAGAAAAAAGGAAAAAGAAAAGAGGAAAGGAGAAAAAAAGAAGAAAAAAAAGAAATTGATGATCCTGTTATAGTAAAAATCGATGCTTGTTGGATAAAAAAATTTTTTGAGCATTTAGTAAAAACAGATGCGATCTAGTAAATTTTTTTTCTCCGATTTAGTAAATTCCTCCAGGTCAGGGCGGCAACCTGCTACGGTGATTTCTTGAAGCAAACAAATTTGAAGTATTTAGACCTGGTGTTGTAAAGCCTAGGTAGCTTAAATTTAATCCAGATTTTACTTAAATTTACGTTGATTGAAATTGTTTTCCAAGTTTTAGTGAAAGTTGTGTGTTCAATTTCTTTAAATTGACTACAGCATATCCTAGTTTTCGTCATTTTTGATGTAGGCCTAGGCTATTCTGCTGAAAATAATTGTTGTGCAATGTAAAATCTTTGCACAGGTCAGTGGAGCCATGATTGTTGCTAAATTAATACAGATAAGTTTTGACAGCAGAAGTGTAGGATTGTAATTTTTGAGGAGGAAACATGTTAAAAGAAACTGCTCATTTCATAATATGCAGATAATTTGCAGTTAACACATTTTGAATGTCTGTCACTAAAATTTACCCCCTACCCCAGTAATGTGCGAATTCATAGCCCAAATTATGCATTTTGAATGTATTTTGCCATGCATCACTCTTGTTTTAACCTGTCTACCCCTAAATTGGATCAATAGGCTACCAATGAAGTCAAGAAACAGAAAACATGTAGGAAATAGCCTATAAAAATTAAAGGTAAGAGATAAGATAAGATTTGTTGCTAAAAAATGGGTATCATAAGCCCAAAAGGGCTGAATTTGCACTTCAGCATCAAATAAAGCAAAAAAAAAGAACAACAAAAACAAACAATCAAACAACAACAGAAAATTATAAAAGGGTCAATTTCAAATATGTAAACATGTTAAAAACAAGTTAAACTCATAAAATTAGAAGGCCAATGCCAAGTCAGCAAAAATGCCAAAAAAACAACAAAAACTTGTAAAATTAACAAGGGGATAAAGTAAAATTAAAACAAAAACATAAGTTAGTTAGTAACTAAAAAACATAAATAAAAGATCTCCCAATTTGCAAAATAAGCATTAAAATTAATAACTATGAGGTAAAAAGTGAGTGAGGGGGGGGGGGGGAGGGCTGCAGAGATTCACTGATTGAAAATGACAACTATGTAAGGGATAAAAGCTCTTCTATATATTTCAGTGCAAACTCTTATTGGGGCAAGAAGGGGGATTTTGTTGACACAGAACATGGGAGGCGGGTCAAAGGGGTGAATATTGACCAGGGAAAAGGGGAGTTGTTTGAGCATTATGAAGGGCATTGTTAGCAAAACACAAGGTAATTTTTGCTCTCCTTTCCATAAGGATGACAAGATTAGCTCTCCTAAGAAGGGAAATATAAGGTATTTTACCCTCATTGAAGATAATTCTTAGGCACCTTTTCTGGACTGCCTCTATTCTTTCCAACAATTCAATGGAAGTACCAGAATGCCAAACAGGACAGGCATACTCAAGGGTTGGGGTGTACAAATGACAGGAAAATCCTCAAACAATGTAATTTAGGGTATTTATATTTTTTAAGGAGTTTAAGGAGAGAAAATGCAGCATTTGCATATTTTAAGATGTTATTAATATGACATTCCCATTTTAAGTTGCTTGAGATAGTAATGCCCAGTAATTTCATAGTGGTAACAGACATTTCAGGGGGGATTGGTCAGGAGAAAGAAAAAATTGGACCTAAGAGGGTTCCTTGGGGCACACCATTATAAATTGGGAGGGGATCAGAATATACATTCAGGTATTTCATGACTTGTGTTCTATTAGAGAGGAATGCAATTATTCTAATTAAATAAGGGTCAACTTGAAAGCCATTAGATAGCTTTTCTAATAGTATATTGTGGTTGATTAAATCAAAAGCTTTTTGCAAGTCAACAGCAATAACTTTGAGCCAGGCATTGGGTTTTTCAAGAGTGTTACATATTGTGTCCATAAGGTAAACAAGATAGTGGGTGGTAAAAGTAGAGCATAGGTTTCCAAATTGTCTTTGGTCAACATTTGGGATTATCTTTACTTTCAACCACTCAGCTAAAAAGCTTTTGCTAGGTCAAGAATTAGGGCTATTGAGAATTTCTTGTAAACCTTGTACTTGGATAAATAGGCCCTTCACTGAAATTGCAACTTTTTCAGTTTTTTTAACAAGATTTTTCTAAACATCTTTGCTATAAACCTTCAATACATTGTAAAAAGTATTTACTTGATTTTTTATATCAAGTAAGCATTCATTTTATCAAACCACTCCCTACTAGCAATTTTTGTTGTATCCAGCTTGCTGTGAAAGACAATTTGAAAGATGATACTACTAACCTAACAGAACTGCTACATTTAAGAAATAATATACATCCATACAAGTTTTGACTGACCCACAAAATCATGTTTCTTAAACATTTGTAAACAGGCATTGCAAGTCAGTCAAATAGTGTCATTTTACAAACCTGATTGCTTTATTTCAGACAAATAAAATGTTATAAAAAATGATATAAATTGGGAAAAGGGTGTTCATTTTCATTGGGAAAACATGAAAATGTGCATAAAATTAGCAATTTAAACATATCTCTCTTTGGTACTTTTGTAGTAACCAGGCAGCAAGCATGATATTTTATAGGTAAGATGCTTAAGAAACTAGTCAAATGGGTTTCTTCAATAGAGAATTGGATTGCAAAGCATGGTGTGTCATTGCTTTTACAATATTTAAACTATTATTTTTGGGGGTTTAGGGGGGAAAAGGGTACCTAGGTTAGGTTAGGCTGTGTATTTAATATATGCTATGCTTTACTCATCCCCCCCCCCTCATGTCCAAATATATAGCTAAAATGTGTTCCTAAACTATTATATTTTTATTCTATTTGATTTATTTCATTGACATTAACCAAACTTCAGTTTTTGTATGTTGCCAGGCTATTATTAAAGTACCCTCTCATTTTGATCTAGAACATCTATTCCTGAAGTAAAGTGAAGTAATTTTTGATATGGTATGAATAGGATATCATGTTAACAAGAAATCCTTACTTCATAATATGCAGAGTAATTGTAGCTAATGCATTTTGAATATAGCTACAAAAACTTTACCCCTAATCCTCCTGTTTAATGTGCACATATATAGCCCAAATTATAAATTTCCTAGCTGGTTGTAAAGCATTGCAGAGCTGTAGTCAAAATGTGTTAGCTATCTTTATTCTGCATAGGCTATTATGAAGTAAAAATTATTTTCTTAGCATATTTCAGAAATGTAACATATTGGCAATTGGTGATTTGTAAAAAAAAATGCATAAACTATAACAGAGTTCTGACATACTGTGAATTAAATTTACTATTAAGAACAGATTTGCACATACCCCTGCTGGCTTATTGTATGCCCATTTTTCCCCAACAAAAGTACAAATACAAATGGGCTACAGTTTTATTTTAATTCCTTACTTTTTTCTTCAATTTTTTTGCACTTTTGCACAAAATCTATTTGAGGAAAGGGGAAAACTTTAGGGTGTCAAAAATTATGTATACCCCCAGGATGGTTGTGGCCTCATCTTAGGCTTGGCAAAAACAAAGGCAAATGCATTTTTTTCTTTCTTTCAGGGCTATATGACATGCAGTTTTACAAAAGAACAAATAAGGGATCTTAGGATCCTTCTGTATAATGCAAAAATAATGCTTCTAAATAGATTTTTTTTTTATTGCTAAGTTCCCCATAAGAGCGGAGTACCATCTCCACTCGTTCCTCTAAAGTGATCAGTGTTCTTTATAACGGACTTGTTTGTCCTAAGCTTGAAGTTGGAATTTCACTTGCCTCCATATTTTAAAAAAGATATAAAAGTTCTTGAAGATGTCCAGAGACTTGCCACTAAAGTGATATGTGGCATGCAAGAGCTTTCCTGCCCTGTAAGACTATCAAAGTTAAATCTCCCTACGCTTGTATACTGGAAAAATAGAGGGAATGCTATTTTAGCCTTTAAGTTATTGAGGGCTAATATCCTCCCAGCATTATTCCCTGATGTTAGCACCAATTCAAGAACTAGAGGTTATCAACTGAAACTTGTCAAGCAGTCTACAACATCTAGAGTCCATACTCAATTCTTCTGAACAATTGGAACAAATTATCTAATGAAACTGTTACAGCTGAATCCATTGATGTTTTTAAGTGAAGGCTAGATTCTGAGTGGTCCTCCAAAGAGTGTAAGTTCAATTGGGATGCTATAAAAGAGGGAGCAGCGCCTGGTCACCAGTGATTGTTGCATACAATTAATGCATCATTCCGGAGCTCTACAAGGAGAAATCCTTAGATTGCTCCTAGCTGCAATTTAAGACAAGAGATGAGAATGTACCCTTTTTTTATAAGCTGATTCACAGGCTTATAGAATTATAGGTTTGAATTCTGATACTCTTGTTGCATTTAGTATTGAAATGTAGAGATATTCTTGTTGAACAGATTCATATGAATGTTATATATATATATATATATATATATATATATATATATATATATATATATATATATATATATATATATATATATATATATATATATATATATATATATATATATATATATATATATATATATATATATATATATGCATGCATGCATGCATGCATGCATGCATGCATGCATGCATGCATGCATGCATATATATATATATATATATATATATATATGCGCATATATATATATATATATATATATATATATATATATATATATATATATATATATATATATATATATATATTTTGAGACACATTTGTTCTCAATTGCTGGATTAGGATGACAGTTTTTTTTTTTTTTTTTTTTCTTGCCAAGTAATTACCTCTAAAATATAATCCGCGTTTCCAAAGCGGTACCAATACCGCGTTGGAAACTGAACTGTCTTGGAGGACTGCAACACTGTTTCTGAGAAGTAACAATTGTGATTCGATGGAAAGAGGAGCATTGCATGGTACTGTTCCCTTTTTTAGGAACTGCCGTAAAATCTCCAATTGAGAAAATGGTTGGGACAATACCCTGAATGAGGATAATCTGCATCAGGAGAGTTACGTGACTAATGAGAGCGGCCCACCACTTTTTAGATGGAGTGCGCTGATCTCATCAATCCCAAAAGATTGTTTAGGTTTTAGGCGAGAGATGGCCCTGCATACAGCTCCCTTTGTTACAACATAATCACCCTGAGGACACTTATCTAAGAAGTCGTCCAACTCAGCTTCATATCTTTCATTGAGGGCTGGGTCAGGAGGCGAAAATTCTGACCCATAGTACGCATACCATTCAGAATCAGGGATAGTAGATGCGGACAAAGACTCATCTCTTTTAGAGGACAGAAAACGCCAAAGGAGAGGATTAATTTTGGCCCGTGTAGATTTGATATCAATCATCTTTTTTCTGTGAGCTTTTAGTTCCTTCGCGAATTTTCTTTTTTGCGAGCAGACGGATTGAATTGACTACCCCCGAACGGGGTCGTCCACAAGAAATCCAAAGTTGAAGCCAAAATTTAGACTTAGAATTGGTATCCACTAAATCTGGACTTTGAGACCAGCCAGGAAGGGTAGGATGACGGGGTCTACTTAGAGGGACGGCAGCTTTTTCAGCACAGCGAAGGGCATGGCCAATTCCTGTGCAATAAATATCGACTGATAGTTGTGTTTCCTCCTTTGAAAGAGCAGTTAATCTAGAGAGAAGATGGAAAGGGACCCGGATCTTACTAAGAACTCTGGCGGCTTCTTCATGAAATAAAACAGGATTAATTTTATGCTGATCACAGCAAGACCTAGGAGGTGTTAAAAAGTATATATATATATATATATATATATATATATATATATATATATATATATATATATATGTATATATATATATATGTGTGTATATATATATATATATGTATGTATATATATATATATATATATATATGTATATATATATATATATATATATATATATATATATATATATATATATATATATATATATATATATATATATATATATATATATATATATATATATATATATATATATATATATATATATATATATATATATATATATATATATATATATATATATATATATATATATATATATATATATATATATATATATATATATATATATATATATATATATATATATATATATATATATATATATATATATATATATATATATATATACACATATATACATATATATATATATATATATATATATATATATATATATATATATATATATATACTACTCATATATATATATATATATATATATATATATATATATATATATATATATATATATATATATATATATATATATATATATATATATATATATATATATATATATATATATATATATATATATATATATATATATATATATATATATATATATATATATATATATATATATATATATATATATATATATATATATTTATATGTAGATATAAGTAAAATTGAACAAGACTAAACTGCATGTAAGCCCTACCCCCTAGATCAGCCACTGCTGGTAAGAGGATTATTATAATGCCTGTTTAGGCTGGGTTTACTACTCATAACTTAAAACTGATGCTATTTTGGCATTGAGTACAATTATTGAAAGTTCAATTAGAATATTGTTTTCCAAGCACAGAAGTAGCCTTTAGTTGCTTTTCCTTAGTGTTGTAAATTTCATTTACTGTATGTATTTTCTATTTCCAGAAAGGTTAAGCCTAAGATATTGGACTTCTGACTCTCCTTTCAGGTTTTTCCATCTTAAAAGACTCCAATATTGCTAACGCTTCTTTGCACTAAGCTTCATAAATTCAGTGCTATTAATATTTATATCCAGCTTCTCAAAGTCCGAATGTGCCTCTATTAAAAGTAAAAGTATATGTTTTTTTGGTTATTGGTTGAAAGAGGGCTTTTCTGTCTTCAAACAAAAGCTTTGAAAATGCGCTTTCATTTAGCTTTGCTACTGGTGCATATTGTCCTTTGAAGTATTAAGAGGAAATGTTCTTCTGCCATGTTTACCACCCCTGTAATCCCAAAAAAATACTTTAAAATACTTTTGTCAGCATCTAGGACTAGACTTGTTCTAAATGAATGCATCAAAGCTTTAACTACATTGAAGGGGACAGTCCAGGTCAAGCATTCATGCAGTTAACACCTCTTATTTTCTGAGAGGATTATCTGTTGAAAAAACCAGTTTGTGGTTGTATTGACTGTCAGGCTGCGTGATTGATCTATTTGTACTATTTCATTTGGATTGGATTATTTCATTTGGATAATTAGAAGGCGTTTATTGGAATGTGGGGGGACTTAAAAAAGCCCCTCTTGCGCGTAAGTCTTTGTTTTGCGACTCTACTTTGAGATTTCATTATGCTTGGACCTACGATGGCGGAAAGTGAACAAGTTATTTTGAATCCGTTACTGAATTGCGTTACGACAGCACTTACAGATGGAATAAAATTGGACTGTATCGTAAAAGCGTGTGTTGCTTTCTATGCACATGAAAATGTTATAAAGGCAAAGCTAATCCTTCATACTGAGGTGAATATTACGAATCGTCTTGTGAACTATCTAAAGATGAAGCCAATATCATTGAAATGTGCAAACTTCTAGTAGCAGCTGCGAAAAATAATGTTAGCATGCCAAAATTTGTCATCTTTAACCCGTGCTTGGTTCCGGTCATCGGAGATGCAGTGAATGCTACAGTTACTGCCAAAGTTAATGAACTCTTTCGGAAACTTGATAGTTTCTTAGCTACCCAGTCTATTTCAGCTGTCAATATTTTTAAAAACAGTCGTAGCGAACCTGAAATGTCCAAGCAAAAAGATCCTTCCTATTGTTTTGTTCAGAAAAATCCCCTCAATAAACTTAATGACCAAAATGACCGGAAAGCTTTCATATATAGCTTCTGTGACAATAGAAATGAAGTTAGCGAACTTCGCAAATCTACAAATGAATGGAAGCTTGTGGTCAGGTCAAAAGCTGCAGCAGCGAAAATGGTTGAGAAAACGAAATCTTCCAAGCCTGATCTCAAAATTGCTGTTCGAGAACCCCTGCACATAGCTGTGCTTTGAAATGTTCCTGAGGATATAAACTGTGAAGGACTAAAAGATCTAATCCCGAATAGTATGAAGACTGAACAATGCCGAAAATCCCGTTCTTTCAAAGTGTATTTTGAAACTATCAGTGAGCTCCAACAATTTCTGAGTGTTTCGGTGATTATCGGCTACGAGCGTCTACCTGCTGATCCGTTTAAGTTCTTGCCAAGACGATGCTATAAATGTCACAAAATCGGTCGCCTCGCTTCCCAGTGTACGGCTGAACCTTTATGCTCTAGATGTGCCTCAAATGAACATCGTTCTACGCGGGATGAACCATGCAGACAGCCGACATTCTGCGTTGAATGCAAAATTGGCAGTCACACGTGTTGCAGTGTAAAATGTCCCTCAAACAGTAATCCACAAAAGAAATGACATCTGAAGCTTCTGCAGTTGAATGCTTATCATGGAACATTAATGGCTCGTTCGCGAATATAATTCCGATCTTAGATGTTGTATTTGAGCAAAATAAAGTTGTCTGTTTACAAGAACATTTCGTCACAGGCTGCAGTAAAAGTATTCTTAGTTTTAATAGTTTAGTATCGGTTTATTCAGTTTCAGCGAAGCAGCTAAGTAGAAAAGGGCGACCCTCCGGTGGTATTGCTACTTTCGTTCGTTTGACTCTAAGATCTAGTGTGTTTGAAGTCAATGATAATTTTCTAGCGATTCGTGTTGAGGACTGTGTTTTTATTAATGTATATTTGCCTACAAATTACCTTGAAGAGCGTTTGGAGCGTGCTTTTACTTATTCTAGTGATAAACTCGGACAATGTATTAACTGTATTAGATCCTTAAGCCTTCAATGCATATTAGTTGGTAACTCCAATTGCGATTTGAATGAACCGCTCTTATCTAGGTCCTTACGTTCTTTGTTGTTGCTTAGTATTTTTGGAGACCAGTTTGATCTCAAGTGCAAAGATTTAAATTTAACGCACGTACACACCTCAATGTCTACATCAAATCTCGATCACGTCGTTGTGTCCGCAAATCTCAGGATCTCGCCTTTCAAGGTTGTGCTTGATTTTCAGCTATCTCATCACTTACCAATACAGTTCTCAGCCGAGATTCCTTGCCATTGCTCAGATATACAAACGCAAATAACTTCGAAAACACCTCCTAGGTCTTGCTGTGATCGGTGTAAAATTAATCCTGTTTTATTTCATGAAGAAGCCGCCAGAGTTCTTAGTAAGATCCGTGTCCCTTTCCATCTTCTCTCTAGATTAACTGCTGTTTCAAAGGAGGAAACACAACTATCAGTCGATATTTATTGCCCAGGAATTGGCCTTGCCTTTCGCTGTGCTGAAAAAGCTGCCGTCCCTCTAAGTAGACCCCGTCATCCTACCCTTCCTGGCTGGTCTGAAGGTCCAGATTTAGTGGATACTCATTCTAAGTCTAAATTTTGGCTTCAACTTTGGATTTCTTGTGGACGACCCCGTTGGGGGGTAGTCAATTCAATCCGCCTGCTCGCAAAAAAGAAAATTCGCGAAGGAACTAAAAGCTCACTGAAAAAAGATGATTGATATCGAATCTACAAGGGCCAACACTAATCCTTCTCTCCTTTGGCGTTTTCTGTCTTCTAACAGCGATGATTCTTTGTCCGCATCTACTATCCATGGTTCGGAATGGTACGCGTACTATGTGTCAGAATTTTTGCCTCCTGACCCAGCCCTCAACGAAAGATACAAAGCTGAATTGAACGACTGCTTGGATATTTGTCCTCGGGGTCATTGTGTTGTAACAGAGGGAGCTGTGTGCAAGGCCATCTTTCACCTAAAGCCTCAACAATCTTTTGGGATTGATGAGATCAGCGCACTCCATCTAAAAAGTGGTGGCTCCATTCTCATTAGTCACGTAACTCTCCTGATGCAGATTATCCTCATTCAGGATTTTGTCCCAACCATTTTCTCAATTGGAGATCTTATGCCAGTTCCTAAAAAAGGGAAAACTACCATGCAATGCTCCTCTTTCCATCCAATCACGATTGTTATTTCTCTTCTCTGTTACTTTTCAGAAACTGTGTTGCAGTCCTCCAAGACAGTTCGGTTTCCAACGCGGTATTGGTTGTGCTGAAGCGCTCCATGTCGTTGCATATGCACTCCTGAATGCATACAAATCAGGAGAAAGCCTAGCGATCGGTGGCCTAGACCTGCAGAGAGCGTTTGATTCAGTGATTCATGCGCTTATGTTGCTAAACTCAGCTAAAAAAGGAGTGAACTCAAATATCATTCGGGTTTTCCGTGATCGTTACTCTCGCCTTCGCGTGCGACTCCAGTTCCCTCCCAATTAAGGCCTTCCGCCAGCCCCACGGTCAGCTTTGATACCAGCCCGTAAAGGTGTCCATCACGGGGCAATTTTGTCCCCCAATTTCTTCAACAATTACATTATTGAGCCTCAAGACATCTATCCTTCATCATGCATTCCCAGTTCCATTGACATCTCCCTAGTATGCTATGCTGATGACACGCTGAATCTCAGCCGGACGCTTAACCGCCTTTCAGAAACATTCTCAGGTCTGCAGTCCAATTACGAGAAAGTCGGTCTAAGACTTAACTCCAAAAAGTCGGAAGTCTTGCTTTACAATTGGAAGAATGACGCTCCTGCTAATGTCACACTAGGTGATTGCTCAGTAAAACCAGTTGATAAAATAGTATATTTGGGGCTGCCAATAGGTACCTCATTACAGCATACCTGCTCCCTCCTGATCTCACATCTTGAACGGCGGATTTCCAACTCCTATGCTTTGATTGTTAAACCCACTCTGAGATTTAACCGTCCACTACTGGCAAGTATTTACAATGCTACCGCTCTGCCACATATATTATATGTGACCCCTTTATGGAAATTATTGGCAAACTGTGAAAAGTCTAAAATCCTCTCTTTATTTTTCCGTTTTACCAAGTCCATACTAAAATTGCCACCTTGGACAAAAAATAGTTTTCTGATTCGGCGCTTCAACCTAGCGGACCCAAATCTAACTGTTGAGACACTTATTAGCCGGCAAAAAACAAAACCAGCAATTCTATAGCACGAGTGGGCAAGTCTGCTTGTTTAATTTTCCTTCTTTTTTTTTGTTCTTTCTTTCCTTCAGAAGTTGTTGTCCTTGTTGCTATTTTCAAAGAAGTTGTTGTTTCTGTTGTAATTTTTGAGTATGTTATCTTTATGTTTCCTCTTTTCGTACTATTTTGTATACTATTTAAGAAGTTGTTGCTTTTGTTGTTATTCTTTTAGTATGTTTTCTTTTTGTTTCCTCTTTTCGCATTTTTGTAAGCTCTGTCATTGTACATTTATTGTATACGACGGGTTTTCAATATATTATTATTATTATTAAAGACTTCTTCTAATAAGTCTTTATACTAAATCCTACAAACTACACAACAATTATGTGAGACATTCCATTCCCCATAATTATGCAATATGTATGCTAGCCTGCTGTGCTTTTTGGTTATGCTTTAACAAGTATCACTGTTTTCTGTTCTTAGGTGTGTTTGCTTCACTATGTTTGGTAGTTCATTTGGTTCATCTTTTGGAGGAACTACGACACCATCAAATCCAAATAAAGACATTGAAGTATCTAATCCTCCAGATGATGCAGTCTCCTGTCTAGCATTTAGTCCAGCAACAATTCCTGGCAATTATCTAGTTTCTGGATCATGGGATAATAAGGTATTGTTTTTCCATACTAAGTTTTCAAACAGTTTGTGGCAATATATTGTAAGTAAAGAGTAACACATGATAAGAGGAGCCAAGACTCTAAAAAGAGGAATGATGATCACATAATAATCTACTAGATATATAACATATGCCAGGATAATCTGCTTTTCATAAAGATGTCAAATATGTGAAATTCATTAAGTTTAGAGTTATCAAACAAACACACTTATTTTGTGTTTAGAGTTATCCATCAAAAGCCATTACCTTTGATTTCCATGTTGATAGAAATTCCATCAACAAAGTCAGCATAGTAGTCCTGGACATTAAGTCCAGACTTGACAAAGAATTGCATCATAAGTCTTGGAAATATGAGTGGGACTGCCCAATCCGTGGAATTACCCACTGATGCCAACCTCATCATAAGAATGTCTTGCTGGGAGGCTGACGCTGCTTGTGATACATAACCATCTTGTTTACTCTATCTAAAGTTGCTGTTATTAGGTAGTGTCAGCTTCAAACCACTGAAGAATGGTCATTGTAGACCATACCCATATTTTGGTCACTGTTACCAAGCAGGCTTAAATTTTATATCTCCAGCAGACCTCTGTTACAGCATGTCAGTGTGTCCTGACAAAGTGACAAAATTTTACCATCCTCAACACAGAGCACAGCAGATCTAGTATGGGCCTTAATTTTGCTCCAAAGTGCAAGTTAAGGCAATAGCCAGTAGCACCAAAGCAGACATCTAAAGCCACTATTTAAAAATTCAGAAAATTACTGTTTTTATGAGAAAGACACTCACAAATGTAGTGTTTATTTGTTCTTTTTGGCCAAAGGTACCAATATCTTGGAAAGTGGAAATTGAAAGTTCTAGTGCCTCTTTTCAGCTGTAAAAGAGATTGTTTGACAGTTATATGTTGATACTATGTTATAAAGCACAATTTTTTATGTACAATTGTGTGTAGTTGCACACTAGCTATTTGGGGAGGGGTCAGTTGATCTGTTTGTGGATGAGAGTTAGGGACGTATAAAGCTCCTGAAAGTGCATCTTTACACCCAACCTTCTAACTTTTAGTTGGAGATCATTCAAGGAAGACTTCTGGCTAACCCCTTGATTCCAAGAAATATAATGAACTAATTTTTCAATATAGGCACAGCTCCTCTGTTATTACAAAACAGGACCCCCCCCCCCCCGCAATTAAAAGAGTCCTGGATCAGACAGTTTGTGGTAACCAACTAAGTAGAGAGTGACCGTTATAAATAGATAAAAAACACTAAAAACGCAATTTTGGGTAAAATATATAAATAAAAGAATCCAATACTCCTAAACATGCAAAATTCGTTAATTTTAAATTTTCCCAATAAAAACTATTAGAATAAAAACAATATTATATAATGTCTAAAAAATGAGTGGTGTGGATGAAAATTTCAGTCATTTCGATCAAATTGAAGTTCAACATGTTGGAGAATCTTGTTTTGTTCAACGTTTACTTGTTTTATTGTTGTTTTTTTCAGGGACGATTGTATTAAACCAATGGTTTTAGATTATTAGGAGAGGGCTTATTTGAATGAAAGTTTAAGGTTTAGCGCTCTTTATAGGGGCAAAAGAAATCACACCACAGCAAAGTACTAGTTTCTGTCATTTTGTTCTGCATATTGACAATTTTGGCCCAAATAGAGCCTTATCTTGTAGAGCCACATTTTGTGCTTCATATGGGATATTCCTCTGGCAAATACAGTAGGGGAATTTTAACCCATAACTTTCTTTTATTTTGAGGAATTTATTTGTAGTAAATATGAAAACAGTAAACATTAGTTTTGTATATCAAAGTACCATGATAAAAAGCTGAGCTTCTTTGTAAAGAACAATCTGAAGCCTTGGATGACACTTAAAGCCTCAAAAAGTGCATTTTAGGCCCAAATAAATGCAATTGCAAAGATAAACTTTTCAGATAAACATGGAGAGGCGATTTAACTTATGATCTTGCTTTATTTGAAGGAATTTGTTTGAATTAAGCATGCAATATGGGCACTGAAGGGGTGAGAACCCCCCATGTTATTCTGGAAACAGTAGTTTTTGATGGAGAAATGGATTTATTTTATTTGATTTAATTTTTGAATGAAGTATTAATTTGTGAAGTGTTAATTTATTATCTATTGAATGAAGTGTTAATTTGTGTGGTAATTTTGATTGAAGGCCTTTGTGTATTTGTTTTTACATAGTTTAGAATAATTTAAGGGTCTTTTGATTAGCGTTTATTATTTTAATTTATTTTTTTGTTTACTCTTCGTGTTCGGAGGAAATAAAAAGTTTGAATTGAATTTAATTGAATATCCAAGCATTGTGTAAAAAAGTTGAAGTTCAATGTAAAGAATGGGGTTTAGTGAAAGGTGGGTAATGGTTTCCCTCTTATGTAGGAAAATTCTATGCCATTTTGAAAATAGAATACACCTTGATTGATCAGACGGATTGATCAGGCATCAGTCTGGTCTCTGTAGGTAGCAAATTACTTAGTAATATGAGACTTTCAGACTGAGAGAGGCTGTAGACAAAGTTCCAAGAGAAGAACAATGCAGTTTTAGAAAAGTTAGAGGGTGTGTCAGCCAAAATTTCACTCTTAGGTTAATAATATAGAAGTGCCTTAGTTGTCAAAAACCTTTGGTTCTCAGTTATATTGATTATGAGCAAGTGTTTGATTCTGTTGTTAGAAGAGCTTTATCAAAGGTATTATCCTTGTATGGTATACCAGACAAATACATTATAAAGTGATTAGTGCTATGTACGAGAATAACACTGCTTCGGTTAAGGTAGGAAATAAGATTAGCAACTGGTTTCGTATTAAATCAGGCGTTAAGCAGGGTTGTGTTCTATCTCCCTTTATATGGATCATTTTGATGGACTTTGTCTTAAGTAGTACAGGAAAGGCAATGGGAGATCACGGAATCAAATGAAGAGGAAAAAGTCTCCTGGACCTAGATTATGCTGATGATTTAAGCATCCTAGATGAAAGTGTGAGCAGAATGAATGAACTTTTAGAGGTTTTGCGAGTTCATGGTGCTAGAATAGGTTCTAAAATGAATATTAAGAAGACTAAGTCGCTAAGGATAGGAATAAGTAAACAGTAAAAGGTAACGTTGGATAGCGAAAGTATTTACCAGATGGACAGCGTCACTTGCCTTGCTAGTATTATGAGTAAAGATTACGTGAGCAGTAGGAGTTGCCAGGCCAGAGGTGCTAAGACTCGGGTTGCTTTTTCAAAGTTGAAAAAAGTTTGGAAGAACAGGGATATAAGTTTGCATACCAAGACTAGATTACTGGAAGGTACAGTGATGACAGTGGTCAAATATGGTTCTGAAGCATGGGCACTCCGTAAAGTGGATGAAGATTTACTTGATGTTTTCCAGAGAAATTGCCTACGGATTGTTCTCGGTACCCGGCTGACAGGTTCAATCCCGCTTTCTAGGGCTATAATGAAAGAAAGGTCGAGATGGCTAGGGCGAGTTCTGCGGATGAAGGATGACAGATTGCCATTGGTTGTCCTTTTCGGCCAATCGTCTAAGGCTCTAACGGAAAGAAGGTCGTCCTCGTCTGGGGTGGGAAGCATGGACGTAGGGAGGGGGCAAGGGGGCAGCTCCCCCCCCCCCTAGACCTTCAAATTTACAATAGATATGGCTGAAAAAGCAGATGGTTGGAAAAGCAGTTGATAAAAGGTCCTCCATCACACTATAGACTGCCCCCCCCCTAGACAATATGCTGCCTACGCCCATGGTGGGAGGATGTCATAAAGACAGATTTAAGGGAAATGGGAACTTCCTGGGAGGGTGTAAAGAGGTAGGTTTTGAATAGACTGAGATGGAGGAGGAGCATGGGTAGTTATGTTAGCCTCAGGTGGCTTGGTGCTGCAATGAGTTGTTAGTAGTAGTAGATCAGACACGGGATATAGAATACGGTTCAGAAAAGCATAGTGGAGCTAAAGAAACGTTAAAAATTCACATGAAAGAAGACGCACTAGACACTAAATGGTTAGCATTGTTTCCGAGGTTTCGACTTTCTAGCCTTATTGTATACTTTCAAAGTGGTTTCAGAAATAAGTGAAAATAGTCTCCCTCTATTGTCCAGAAATGACTATACTCAAAAGTATGTTTTAACATAAAATAAGAAAGTACATGACATAATTTATTATAAAGTTTCATACCAACAAGATACTAGATTTGTGCTTAATGGCAAACTTAACACATGGACAGAAAAAGAAAATCAATCAAAAAGTTTAATAAATAGTGGCTAAGCTGTAAAAAAAAAGAAAAAAGTAGAGCTTGTTGTATCAAAAATACAGATGAAAATTGGATTATCAGAAGATTAAATTACCTTAAATTACCCTAATTGGCATGTCCAGCGAGATAAGGTGGTGATGAGCCTCATGTGGAACATCTCACTGGTGGTGTGACATGGTTTTGGTTTGGCATCCCAGTTTAGCCTGCACTCTGCATTGGCCCAGTCCTGGTCAACTCCTTTCTTGAACGCATCTATGGTTTGGGATTGGATGATGGCTTCGGAGAGGCTGTTCTAGTCACGGATGCCGCGTACAGAGAAGAAGTGCTGGCGCTAACGTCGATGGCAACGGGGGATTTGCAGCTTCTTTGTGGGACCTCTTGTCGTACTTACAAGGGACAAGGAGGAAACCTGACCCAAGAGGTCGCTTTCGAGCAGTTTACGAGTAGCCATTGCGTCTCCTATCTTCCTTGGATAGACTGGGGTGAAGAGTTCGAGTGAAACAAGGCGTTCCTCATACGGCTTGTCTCGCAAAGCTGGTATGAGCTTTGTTGCTCACCTTCGGACACTAGTGCTTTAAGGTCCATTTTATAATGGGGAGACGCTAGGGTCATTCCAAATTCCAGGCGTGGACGCACAATAGTTCTGTACAGCTTTTTGACCACACACGGCTTCCTGGTGGTAAAAGTTCGTTTTATGAGCCCTAGGGCTCGGTTTACTTTTAATTAAGTTCAAACAAATTCCAATAAAGGTTAAGAGCAAGAACCTATAAAAACCTATAAACTCAGAAAAAACAGGTATCCAGACTGTTAACGTAACGCATTTAAAAGCAACCACAATAATAGTGTTAACTTGAGCTTATCTTATTCCAATTGTCTCTTGTATTGAGTTAATACCATGTTACTTTGCTGTATCTTTTTAACTCGGTTGTGAAGTATTGTTAGCTTATGCGAATACTGTTATTGTTTTAGCTTCTAATTCAAAGGAACACTTTTTAGAACAAAATCTAATTACCAAATTTATAAAGAAATTTTTTTGCAGGTTAGATGCTGGGAAATAGACGCTTCTGGGAAGTCAATCCCAAAATCTGAAGAATCGATGACACAACCAGTGTTAGATGTCAGTTGGAGTGACGTAAGTGCAGATCAAACCTACTGACCTCAAAATTAGAAAACAAATTTAAAACATAACTGCTTTTTTTTAATATTGTTTTCTTGCAACAATTATCAAATGTAAATGCAATTACACAATACACGAGTAATTTCATTCATGAAAGTTCAAAAACGAAACGAATTCTATATTATTTTTACATCTATTGTATCCTGGCATCTCTTCTCAAAAGTATTTGCAGCCCAGAGAGATGGTCCATACTCACTGTCGTGTGTATCTCGTGCAGATCTAGCATAGATCGAAGTACAGGAAAACCTAGAAAGAATCTGAACTGGAGAAATTTAATTTTGCCCAAATAACTTGAAATAAAAAAGAAAAGTAAGATAGATAATAAAACACTAAAACCATGAAATGTTTACAAAAAAAAAATTATATTAATGATTATAATTTTTCCTTCCATTGTTAATCCGCTTTTTAAATAATACTTTGGTAAATAGGCTATTGTACTCAATCACAGACGAAAATAGATTACAGGCTGCTGAAAAACCCGGTTGAACAAAGAACCTATACTGCATGCCTAGATTATATTAATAGAGAAATACATTATTAGGGCTATATGAGACCACATTGGGAGGGGGGATGGTGTATTGTCACAGTAACGACTATTATACTGAAAAAAGTATAAGATAAGGAATCTAATGTTACTACTATTATTTGATTAAAATATTTGCTTCAGAAGAGTGTTAACTTTGCACTGTTATCACATTTTTATATGATCTTCCAAAAAAAAATTGTTTTAAAATTCGTATTGTATTTTAGAGCAAGGCAACTGCTTCCCTAGTTGTTTATTTTGTTCGTAATAACACGTCAGTAGCTCCATAAAAAGATGGAAAAAAAAATTGTTTTGTGAATCGTGAAGTGAAGAAGGAAAGCTCTTTAATAATTTCAAAAATTCAAGAAAAAAAATTCTAGCCTACTAAGTAGTATATACCAGAATACAAACGCAACTATTATATCTGCAAAAGTAAACTTCTTAGGGATCAGGCAACGTCAGGTTTATTTAAAATTATATATCTCTTCTAGATTTCTATAGAACAGTTTTGGGAAAGTCAATCAAAAGATCCTGAATTCTAAATTTTTTTCGTTTTTAATGGAATTTTGACTCGATGGAATATTCTGTAATCTTGTATGCATTTAAAACTCAGAGCAAGAATTAGAGTGAAAGAAATCCAGTTGCGATCTGACTCATAGGTCGGAAGGGGGGCGGTTTCCTGTAATACCATCTACCAGAAATGCTTGTCAGATCACAGCCAAACTTGATACGAAGTTAGAGACTATGTCTTAGTTGTGCTTTTTGGGTCACCAGACACAATCTCATCAATGTGTGGGGGGTGTGGGATCCTCAAGTCCTAGTCATCAATCAGAAGGGACTTTCGGATCCCGGCTCAGAATGATGGCATGAAAGTGCTAGTTTTTTACTCATGGCTTTTGGAGATAAAAACTTATCTCCAGCACAAAGTAGAAAGAAAAAGGAAAGAGCCTCCTAAATTATTGTCATCCTCATGGCGGACCTGATGACCTAGGGTCAATGAAAGAACTGATAACAAAGTATAAACTTTAGTGCCGAATAGAAAAGAGAATAATTACGAAAAGAAAATCGTTATTAATGTTATTAAAGAAAAACAAACGTTAACCCACAAAGAAATTGTGAAGTTTCGAAATTCATAGATTTGGTAATCTTTATTAATCCGAAGTATATTATGTTTTAGCTACGTTTGGAGACGTTTCTTTCTTTATTCAAATTGCATAATTGGTGGTGTTGCTCATTTATACACCTGAGCTTAGCATCGGATTTTGTATAAACTTTAACTTAGAACGACATCTGGAAATGTATCAGTAAACGCAAGGAGACCCAAACGTTATTCATAAATATGTTGAACCCTGACCAAAAAGCCCAGTTACAGCTCTACTACAAAGAAGAGGATAAGGTGGTTAAAAGAAGTGCAAGGAAAGACTTAAGAAACGTTATCGAGGAGAAAGCAGCACTTATAGAAAAACTACTAAGAAAGGAGACTCGAAAATAGTGTATTAACTAACTAACAAGATAGCCAGAAAGAAAACAAGCCAAGCATCCCTTGTAAAAGATGAAAATAGGGATTTAATCTCGAATCCAAAGAAAGCTGACGAGAGATGGGCCTCGCATTTTGAGAAAGTCTTAGATAGACCTGTACCTGGCGATCCAGAAGTAGTACCTGATACTTGGGTTTTACAAATTGATGCAAGTGTTGACCCCCAAGCGCCGAAGAAGTGATGGCAGCTATGATAAACCTGAAAAACGGACTTGTACCTGGAGGGTATCACGGCAAGGATAATGAATGCGTCCCTTCGAGCCTGCATCAACGTTTGGTTTACTCTTCTAGTGGCCATCTGAAATAGTGAAAACTAAACTAGAGGTGTATTGGTAATACTCTTCAAGAAAGGCAGTGTGCTAATCTGTGACAACTGGAGGGACATCAACCTAACGTCTGTACCTAGCAAAATACTAACCATAGTCATATTAGAACACCTAAAAGCAGCCCTTGATTCACACCTCAGAGAAGAGCAACTCGGGTTCCGACCTGGTAGGTCTTGATCTTATCTTATTTTCATTCTAAGACTGATTGTGGAAGATTCTAGAGAATGAATCAAAAAGCAGTACCTGCTCTTCATTGATTTTGAAAAGGCGTTCTATTTTACAGACCGAGATATTTCATGGAAGATTCTTAAATATTACGGAGTACCTGGTAAACTAGTCAAAATGATAGTGGCACTTTATAAAGAAAGTAAATGTTGTGTACACACAGAAAATGGACACGCGTTTTTTCAAGATAATCTCTGGAGGCAAACAAGTGTGTTTTATCTCTGTTCCTTTTTGCCATTGTAATGGACTATATTCGGCGGCAGTCTTCAGGCTATTGAATGAAGACTAGCAGCCGGCAGATCTCTGATCTGGGCTTCGCAGATGACTTCGTTCTTCTCAAGGAAGCGAAACAGCGACTACAGCTGCTACTGGACGCCATAGATGAAAAGGCTGAGACAGTGGGGTTTTGTGGTGAATGCCAGTGAGAAAAAAAGCATGGCCATCTGCGACTCTACCCTGATACTTTAACGCAAAGACAAAACAATTGAGCAGGTTAAAGAATTTAAGTATCTTGGGAGCTGGATTGAATATTATGGTGAAATAGCTAATGAAATCAAGAGAAGAATTGGACAGGCGACATCGGCCTTCAACAAGTTGAAACCAGTCTGGCACATCAGTAAATACTCTCTTCACTTAAAACTCCGACTCCTAAATAGCAATGTGATGTCAATCCTTCTGTATGCTAGTGAATGCTGGAAATTAAACGTCCAACTGAAAAAACGTGTACTAGCTTTTGAAAACATGTGCATTAGAAGGATCCTGAACATATCGTGGCTGGAAATGGTCACCAACAAAGAAGTTCATCGGGGTACCGGCCAGCCATTAGTTAGTGACCTCCTGATGCGTAGGAGATGGACTTATCTTGGTCATGTCCTTAGTACATTTCCAGTTGGACAGTATTACGTCCAACTGGAAAAACGTGTACTAGCTTTTGAAAACATGTGCATTAGAAGGATCCTGAACATATCGTGGCTGGAAAAGGTCACCAACAAAGAAGTTCATCGGGGTACCGGCCAGCCATTAGTTAGTGACCTCCTGATGCGTAGGAGATGGACTTATCTTGGTCATGTCCTTAGTATGCCAGAGGATTAACTCCCAAAAACACTAAATGATTGGAGTACCGAGGGGAGACGCATAACAGGTCGACCAACATATGCCATACAACGGCAGTACGACCAGGACCTGAGAAGTGCGTACGTTTAATTTGGGAAGCTGGTCTAATATATTTCGCTGTCTTTGTAAGGTCACTTTTACTATTCAGATTGCTTTGCTCCCCTCGTTAGATTTCGGATTTTAATATCTGAAACCTAAATTCTTTAGTTATATATATACTTATATATATATATATATATATATATATATATATATATATATATATATATATATATATATATATATATATATCGAAGGCTCAATGGAGTGCGGAACTGACTTATTCACCGAGACCGAACTCAGTTTGTTGCAAGGAAAGCCGATGAAATCGAACTAGCAGCAAAAAAGAAAGACATGGGTCGCCTGTTCAAGCACCTCCGCAATCTCACAGAAAATAAATCACCAGCATTGGGACCCGTCCTATCCAGGGATAGGACACTTCTCTCTGATGAGGGTTCTTGTCTCGAGCGGTTGAAGGATCACTTCTGCTCACTCCTGAACAACACTAGCCCGTCTATGCCTCCTGCTGATAGTCCCAGCCAACCAGGCAGTCCAAGATCCGAAACATATGCTCCTCCAGACGAGCCTTTCAGCCCATCAGAAATTGGAAATGCAGTAAAAAGGCTCAAGAACAATAAAGCTGCCGGTATCTGTGGCCTGAGTGCGCAGCTGCTAATATATGCAGGTCCTGTTATGCTCCTGTTTCTCCACACCCTGTTCTCTACAATCTGGCAAACCGAGATAATTCCCGAAGATTAGCGGAAGGGTGTCATTATCCCTTTATGGAAGAGGAAAGGTTCTAGGAGCGACTGCTTGAACTACCGTGGAATAACCCTACTGTCTGTCCCGGGAAAACTTTTCTCAATGGTCCTGCTAGATCGATGTCGAAATATCATTCGTAAAATCCGGCGACCGGAGCAAGCTGGTTTCATTTCGGACCATTCAATCTTCGAGTAGATTTTTACGACCCAACAAATCATAGAAAAAATCACGTAGCTCAGATAAACAGCTCTTTTTTTCACCGTCGTCGACGTCCACGCTGCATTCGACTCTGTGGACCGAGAACTCCTGTGTCAAAATCTAGAATAGACAGGCCTCACCGTGAAATACTACAGATTCTTAATAGCTCTATACTCCGGGACGGAGAGCTGTGTTCAAGTGAACGGCCGCCGCAGCCCGTTCTTCCAAATCACGACTGGAGTGCGCCAAGGATGTGCAGTTGCCTCAGAGCTCTTCAATGTCATCATAGACTACGTTATGACAAGGACTACTTCACGTCTCAGCTTTGGACTCAAGTTTGGAGATCGTGTCATTACAGATGCTGATTTTGCTGATGACTTGGCCATTCTGGCGGACTCCATGGAGCAGTTGCTGGAAGCACTTCGAATCCTACGAGAAGAGGCTGCAAAAGTAGGACTGCAGATAAACTGGACTAAAACAAAAATTATGGCCATTGACCCATTCTCCCCTGCTACCAATCCTTCAGTTAGCCTGGATAGCACCACTAGCATCGAAGTTGTCAAAGGTTCACCTACCTGGGCTCCATAATTTCTTCAGATGGCTCGCTTCTTTCTGAACTACAAGCGAGAATATCCAAAGCGTCTTCTGCCATGGGCAGACTGAACCGTCACCTCTGGCGAAAACCGAACATCAGTCGCACAACGAAGCTGCAGATTTTCAACGCCCTCGTCGGCTGTGTGATGCTCTATGGAGCTGAGATGTGGCAAGCTTCAGCCGCAACCCTCAAGGCAATTGATGTCTTTCAGTCGAAGAGCCTGAGGAGGATCGAAGGTCTACGATGGTTCGACTTTGTCAGCAATGAGAAGCTGCTGCAGCTCACCAAGCAGTCTCGGTTTTCGACCCAAGCAGCCGAGCGAACACTACGATGGTTCGGACACCTACTTCGAATGCCTCCTCACATGCCTGCGAAAACGATCCATGACTTCGACCCTGTCAAAGCCGGTTGGAAGCGACCTCGCGGCCGACCAAAGAAACAATGGTCTGACAGCCTGTCCGAGTTCCTGGCGATGGCAAATATCAGGTTGAGCGATGTGCAAACGCTTGCCATGGACCGAAGTGGATGGAGAAGGCAGACGTCACTCTCTACGCCGAGCAGCGCCTGGCAGGAGACATAAGTCAAGTAAGTCAATATATATATATATATATATATATATATATATATATATATATACACACACACACACACACACACACACATATATATATATATATATATATACACACACATATATATATATATATATATATATATATATATATATATATATATATATATATATATATATATATATATTATATATATATATATATATATATATATATATATATATATATATATATATATATATATATATATATATATATATATATATATATATATATATATATATATATATATATATATATATATATATATATATATATATATATATATATATATATATATATATATATATATATATATATATATATATATATATATATATATATATATATATATATATATATATATATATATATATATATATATATATATATATATATATATATATATATATATATATATATATATATATATATATATATATATATATATATATATATATATATATATATATATATATATATATATATATATATATATATATATATATATATATATATATATATATATATATATATATATATATATATATAGTGGCGAGAATAAGTATTCTTTTAAAATGGTGGAACTAAATTGTTTTGTCGCAAACGCATTTGTTTTAAGGTTTTTTATTTTACTCCAGATGTGGTTATTATTTGGTTTTTGGAATTTCATGATGAAAAACCACATTTCAAATCTTATTTTCAGTAAAGTAAAATGACTTTAACGTTTAGGAGAGCTTTGTGCGGCGTCAGTGTAGTTCTTATTTGTGATAATTTCTGTTCGTTTTTCAGTTTCACTTATGTGACTGTACTTGTTTCAAATTTTAATATCACTCTTGATTTTCTTTAACAGAAAAACATGCGTTTCGAAAAATGTAGTAAAATTTATTCTTTCATTAGGACGGAACCAAAGTATATATGGCTGGTTGTGACAAACAAGTGAAATGTTGGGATTTGGCTTCAAATCAATCAATTCAAGTTGCAGCTCATGATGCTCCTGTAAAAACCTGTCATTGGATCAAAGGTTCAAATTACACCTGTTTAATGACTACGTCATGGGATAGAACTGTCAAATTTTGGGATACACGATCCCCAAACCCACTGCATGCTATTGAGCTACCGGAGAGGTCATATTGTGCGGATGTGGATTTTCCGATGGCTGTGGTATTTTTTTCTCTCTTACTTAAGAGTTTTGTAATTTGTCCTTTTTTTTAGATCAACATTCTATAAAAAATGAATTATCAAGTTGACTTGCATGATCCTAATTTGTTAAATCTGCAGTCTTCTGTTTTTGTTCTGTTTTTATAACTGCTAGTCCCAAAGACTGTCGGACAACAGGCATAGCAAAGAATACTCTTTTAATAAGAAATACTCTTTTATGAGGATCAAAGGAATTGTTTTTTGCCCCCTCCCCCTAAAATAAAATTCAAAATCATTATCAATATTTTACTTTTTATAAAAGGAAAGTAAAGAAACCCTATGTCTAGTTCGAATCTACGACCCCAAGATCGATAGTCTGATACTCTACAAACTGAGCTAGCCGGGTCTGTTATTTGTTTTAAGCTTTTAGTATTTATATATTAAAATAAGGGCATTTTCCCTTATGGACATGTTTACATTTTTTTATAGAACTTATCCCTATCATGGCTTATTGTAGGTTTGTATATACTTATATCCTGCGCATTTTGCTATTGTAGCATTTTCTTTTTTGAGAATTAACAAGTTTTCTCTGTTGTCGTGGCCTTAATATTTACTTTGAAATTTATGAATATTCCTTAGAATGAAAGCTATGGAAGTTCTAGCATTGCTTTCAGGATACAAAATTTATCTCCTAAATTAAAAATTTTAATGGATGCAAAGAAAGTAAATTATGACAAGAATATTAGGGTTTGAGTAGCTACTTTTTTCAGAAAGCTCTGTTAAAAGAAGAAGATTTAGCAAGAGTGAATTTAGAGGTTTTCTCATGAGGTTGAATCTGAATTAATCGATGATTGAATTACTAAAACTTTATCCAACCAGGGTTTAGGCTTTTAATGCTACCAATGTTATGAGTATTGTTCCAAAAGACATTCCATATCCTTTCTCTTCTCTCAAGTAGCGCTTAAGATTAAACTCATACATTTCAAAATTATTTCTTGATTGTATTAACTTGTTTTTATGTATTTTATAATTTCCATTTAAAACTAAATAAAGAAAAATAAAGAATAAATAAAGAATACCTTAAATAAAGAATTGTTCATTTTCGTATAAGGTTGTCTTGAACGATTTTGAGAAAATCGATGAACGACTTTCACAAAATTTTACTCTTTTAGTCGGGTCGGTCCATCATTTTGGTGCAACTGCAAATTTCTATCTATTTCTTGCTTGGAGATGAGAAGGTTTCTTATTTTCTTTTTCATTAAAGAAGTTTTCAACGGTTTCAAGGGACTTTCAGGGGAAGTTTTCAAGAGAGTTTCTTATCATGTTCTCACATTTCAATATAAAGAAAAAGAATGTAATTATTGCCCGTATTTTATTCAGGAAACGGATTTTTATGTTAGTAGAGAAGGGGGGGGGGGGTAAAAGGGTTCCGACGTCTTTTAATATCTCAAATCACAGTTGAAGTATGGGAACGATATGATGAGAAAACAAGGGTTTTCTTTCTTTCTTTTTCGAAGGCCGTGGTTTACACATTTCTTTACGCTTGTCCAATGCAGAAAACTTTCGGTCTCCGTGCCCAACCCAGCAAACCTTAGGTCTATTTAGCTGCGTTGTATTCTTGGTGTTACGCGAAATGGCTCAATATAAAATAGATTTACTGCATCCACAAAGTACTTTATACGAAATTGTTCCGATCGTTCCAAAGCACAATAGAAAAGTGGTAACCAGTAATTGAGTTAAAATTAATAAATAAAGAAAAAATAAATTGTGGATTGATGACGAATGACGAGAAGTTTGCAGTTCCATCCGGAAATGTAACTTTGTGAACTCAGAGAAAAGCGTAAAAAAAAAATTCTACACGTACGTGAAATTATTTTGTGATGCACAAATGCGTGTCAATTAACGAGTTAATGTAACAGAAAAATCTTGTGGTTTCAATGAAAATGTATTCATGCAAAGCAAGAGAGACAATATTCAGTGGGTCAGCAGTTATTAAATTTGGTTTAGAGGGAACCCTCCACTCCTCAATCTGATTCTGTTTTAGGTGAGTACCGCCGGCCGTCACATTTTGATTATACAGTTAGAAGGAACACCGTCAGTTGTAAAGAAACCAGATTCTCCTCTGAAATATCAGCATCGATGTATCAGTGTTTTCAGAGATAAGAAAGGCGTACCAGCAGGTGAGGAGAATTTATCGAAAAAAAAAGTGAGGAAAAATGGTCGTAATCCTAATGTAAAGTACGGAAAATCTTTTATGAACAGTGACGGGCTCTCACTTAATCAGGTGTACTTGGGATCTTTGCGATACCTTTCCTTTCAGTTTTCACGTTTGGTGTATCACTTCTTAGTATACGTGTTTTTCGCTTCTAAGGCGGCTACGACATCAACATTTTCAGTAAACAACTATTTATCGCATACCTTGGCTGCAATAAAAGTTTAAAAAAAAACCATAACTTTGCTTCCTTACGATGTTTTACTAAGCATATGTTAAAATTTTGCGAAATAGACACGTTTTCATGCTTCATTACAAAATTGTTCTCATGAAAATAAGGGTTTGGTCGTGAGAACTAAGTGCGAAGCTGAACTTGTAATATAAACCAAACTGTTCTAAACAACTGCAATTGACTGGAGTTAGACAAACGACTGCTCAGAAAAATTGCAATTGATAAATGACAATATTTAATGATTTGAAAAATCAATCTATAATTGGTTTTATCAATATTCAAGAGATTTGAAATTGGACTTCAAATATTGACGTGTCTAACAGAAAGCTAACTTAACGTTTATGACAAGGAGAAACTGCGTATATTGGTTTTCATAATTTAAAAAAAAAGAAAGAAACCTAACACCACTGATGGACAAGCAGCTGCAAGCTTGGTACCTTGATGCTAGATATCCAAGTTTTGCCGTGGATCCTATAAAACTATCAAAACTGCCTAGCTACATCAGTTTATGCTCAAAATCATGTGGGTAGTTTGTACGTGTTACTCTGTTTTGTGGCTGTTAGAATAAATTAGAAGTGGAAACATTGCCGCTAGATTAAGCTACTGCATTCCAAGGCCGTATACAGGAGAAGGGGGAGAGGTAGGAGGTATGACCCCTCTCCCCAAAATGTCTGTCCGACTTGTTAAAACGTAACAAAAATGAATATAAACAAATTTTTGATGCGTTTTTAAAGTTTTTTTTTGTAAAACCACCCGAAAAAAATCTGTTTGTAGCTACACCCCCATACCCCCCCCCCCCCCCGCCCCCGAAAAATCCTGTATACGACCCTGCTGCATTCGTATTTTGTTAAGCTGAGGAAAAAAGCTTAGTAAATTTTTGTTTAGTGTGTCCTCTTTGTTTCTGATATCAGAAGGAGCTTCCCCCTAGCTTGAAAGCTTCAGCGTTAAGTACTGCCTGTAAGGCCAAACTTTCTTTTTTTTCTTTACAAGTTATGATTGTGTTAAAGTGACATTTGTCAGACTCTGATACAGGAACGAGGAACTTGCATAGACCTTTACTTAAAGATGGGAGTATAAATTTGAAGGGAAAATTGCTCTTGCCCGGATGACACAGTCAGATTCCATAAACATCCACGTGACTCCAAGCACTGTTTAGGCTATATAAAAAAATACTGGTTTTTTAATTGTAATTATTTTACTTATGTACTCATTCTTATCAGTAATTTACTTTCTCAACCAATCGCAATCACGCATCAAAAATTATTGCGTGATTCCGATTGGTTTGGAAAGTTAATTACTGATAAGAATGAATACATAAACGAAGTTTTGGCACCTAATGAAGTTTTGGCACCTTTTGGCACATAGTTCTTTTTACTATTAGTGATTTGAATCACATCGATATTTATGCGTATGGAAGCAACAGCAAACAGAACTTACCCAAAACTTGTGTCTGTTGGCGCTTTTCCTTAAAAAATGAATACTCACGCTTATTTAACAGTCCAAAAATCTGGTTTCGGGTTGTCCCTATTTGAATGAGGGACGGGGGTCCTTGGCTACCTTCCGTCTTTGTATAATTTTTGTATTATGCATTGAAGACAATGAAATTCATACCAGTGTTGCAAGATATTGATGGAAAATGCAGCAGTTAAAATGGTCAAATTAGAAATTGCCAAGTCAATTGATTTCAGTGTATTCCCGTTTCCCGTTCATATATTTCAGTGTAATGCAATATTGTAATATTGCATTGTAAGTGCAGTTTCAGGGGGGGGGACATCGACAGATAACTTTACAGTTTTGACTAGTAACTATAAAATTTCAAATATATGAACGAAAAAGTTAGCTGGTTGTTGTATTGTTACCTAGATAATATTTTGCAAGAAAATTCATCTATCTAAATTTCCGATCCTTAACATCGAACAAGACTATATTGGTATTGGAAACAAGTTCACAGGACGAAAAGACGAGGTTTATGCTACAAGAAGTGGAAGAGAAAAAACGGGAAAAGACGAGGTTTACGCTACAAGAAGTGGGAGAGAAAAACAGAAGCTTGGAAGTCAAAAACTGTTTATAAATCTGACTTACAGAGGACACAGTTGTCCCTTAATCTGGCAATGAGGACTTGCTTAGGAACTTCAGAATGCACTTTCTTTAAAATGTTGCACGTTACAAGTCTAAAATCCTCCCTTATCTCAATATTTTTCATTTTTCTTTCTCTTTTTCAACATGTGCTATGACCATTATTTTAAAACCATTCTCAGGAAAAGTAAATAACTGAAAGCGAAGGGGTAAATTTCTTAGTAACCTTGCTCAGGAAGGTCGATATTTTCTATCCCTTTCAAAGGCTCTTTGTTGCCCAAGAGAGTGTTTTGCCATGTATATTCTGTGTACTTTTTTTTTTTGGGGGGGGGGGGTCCATTTCAAATTTTGACGTAAGACATATTTTTCGTATGCCTCTTGGACCTGACTGTAGCTACCCCTGATGATCAAGAAAAAGTAATAGGAATTTTTCCCCTGACAATTTTCTTGACTTAATGAATTTGCTAACCACTTTTTAGCACGTACAGCGCATCGTCATGTAAATTCAATTATAATATGTACCAAAGTATAAATGGTTAGAACTTTAATAGAGCTTTTTACAAAAAACTTTTTTGGCGAAAGCCACATCTTTTCTGTTATCCATTAAGTACATAACGCTTCAAAGAAATTCCCATTTAAAATTTTGGATTTACCCCAAGGTCGTTACTTGTTTTCCTAAAGAGTGGTTCCTAGTTCTCCATGAGCTAAGTTGTTATCCTTTCCTCTGAGCTAAGGATTCATTAAAACAACTAATTCTGGATACTTGCTGTTGAGCTATTGGGACGTAATCTAGGACAAGCGTAGCCTTATTAAAGTAAACAATTACATAAGGAAAGGTGTAATAATATTTGTAGATAACTTTTTCAGTAGTATTAAGCAACTCTTACATAGATGAAAATAAATTGTTAAAACTACTACATTAGTTTTTTTTTTTAACTGTTTAAGTTTCTGGTTGTTTATCTGTCTTATTTCATAGTTATTTTTTTGTAAAAACTGTTCAGAAACCAAATCGGCTTCCTCTTTATAAACCATTTGCGATATTGCTTGGGACAACTCATGATTGACTGCTAAATTGGTACGCTAACAAGGAAAAGTCCTAAAATTAGCTCAAAGCTGCAAAAATATGTATGGTCATTAATTACTGAATGCTTCTTAGTAAAGCCAATTAAAATGACTTCATTCTAAATTGTAGTTGAACAAGTATCTAAACCCAAATATTTAAGCAAACACAAACAGTCTGTATTAGACAATCGGTACCTTCGAATCAGAATTACATGATTCATTCTGATATCTCATTTTCAAGTTATATATTCTTTTCCAAATTTTAGGCTCTTTGTTTTATGAACTTAATGAATTTAATTTACTTAACTAACTTCTAATTAATTTAAAGTGAATTTAAATAACTTAATTTAAAAGTATATTAATATTAATATAATTTTATTTTAAAATTATATTTTTAATTTAAAAATTTATTTAAAATTACTTTAAATAACTTAATTAATTAGGTATCTAAACAGTTTATGTGTCGTTAAACTGGATGTTATTATACCTCAAACCCAACCACCAAGACCCTTACTAGAAAGAGCGGGGGAATGGATTGAAATCCTCTTCCCGAAATTTCATCTCTAAAGAGCAGGATCCATTAAAAGCATGTAAATATCTTTGATTTGATGGCTAATTTCTTCAAATTTTAAGTAGTATAGTAATAAATCAAATATTCAGATCAGTTTTATTTGCTCTTTCCAATACTGTTGAGACACATATAGTTTTCATTAAAGCGCCAATGACGCATTTGGTTTTAGACTTTCACAGTTAGGAAAAGAGGGAGTGCATAAACTCTTGTTTGTAGGGATTTTTGTTCATTTCATGCTTGATTTGCAAATTCAATTTCATTTCTGTTCGTTTTAAGATTTATTTATTAATTTGTTTTAGCACCTGTTGTATGTTGGTTTTTTATGATTGTTTATATAATTTCTGTTCGTTTTGGGTTTCATTTATCTCTTAATAGTCATTTCTGGTCGTTATGAGCTTGAATTATTATAGGTTTTTATTTTTGCTGATATTAAGTTTAATATGGCCTTTACTTTTTAATGAAAAACTTCTTTTTCGGAAAGTTTTTTTTTTTAATTAATTTTACTAAAAGGATAGGCTGGGCCATTTGGTATGAGCCTCTACTTTTTAAAAACTTGAAAGACATGGAATTGAGCAATTCAGAAGCCCTTGTCTATCAGAAGAAACTTGTCCAAAGTTTATTAGATTTTTGCAAAAAAGTACTTGTCCCTTAATGAACTCTGTAAGTTCATTAAGGGACTTGCAAGAGCTGACAAAAAAAAAAAAATAATATGAAGACGTTGGCTATTAATTTCTAATTTTTTCCTCTTTGAAGCCAATTTGAATATTTCCATTCTGAAATAGTCCAAACTTGAAGGCAAGTGAATCCCGATTTTTCATTGCTGGTGATTTGTACAATTTGATCAAAACCAGCATTACATCTTCTCTGTCAATTTTCTCATACGTTTTTTTTTGGGTTTTTGAAATCTAAACGACTCCATTTTAAAGATGTCCGTCGTTACCATGTTCTTTTCATTCAGGATTTGCCGTTGGAAGTGTTGAGGGGCGAGTTGCAATTCAATACAATAACCCTGCGGAGCCGAAGGATAATTTTACGTTTAAATGCCACAGGTCAACTGGCACTGGTTCTTCTTTCCAGGATATTTTTGCGGTAAGTGTCTGTTTTGTCGCTGGTATTTTTTTTTTTTTTTTTTTTTTTTTTTTTTTTTTTTTTTTTTTTTGTCTTAAACATGCTAAGTTAAACAACCATTTACAAGTAGAAACAATAGGGAATTTTTTTCTTAAGACAGTGGAATTCCAAACTCTAAAGGAATATTTAGGCCCTATGTCCAAGGACCAGCCTCAGCACAACACAAACGAAAATACAAAAGAGAAACTTCATTAAAATACGAACTTTAAAACTAAAAGATTAAAAAAAAAACTTTAAAAACAGCCCTAGCATCATAACTTCCATGAAGTTTAACCAGGACTGATAAATAAAGTGAGGTGAGTTGATACAATTCATTCAAATGAAATGAAAATAATTAAATGCACGCTTTCAATGCTAATTTTGTCTTTTTGGCACCTAGCCTCAAAGGTCTTTTTGTAACAAAAGTTAAAAGAGAAACTTATGCTTGTAATTGGCTGTTTATGATGAAAAGGCAGTGTGGTCTTTGTTGCTATTTATGCTAAATTAAGTTGGCCTACTGATTAATAAGCTTCCAATTTAAAGAACCAAAAAACTATATCCTCAAAGGGCGTCTCCAGTTTCCTCAACCTGTCCAAATGATGCGCGAATACTATTTCCCTAAAATAACTTATTGAATAGCTTGCCAGGGTGTAAGGGAAATTAGGTTGTCCCATGTGAGGATGGGGTGATTATAGAAAACGGTTTAAATGCGCAGCAATTTCTCTATAGTTGGCTAAAGCTTGAGACTCGAATAGGTTGGGATATTGCAGAGGGGGAGATAATATCGGGTATATGAGCAGATAACGTTTAACAAGTAGCGGGCAGCATGTCAGACAGTAAAAAATCCAGCCAGTTGGTAATAGGATGTGTTTTTAATTATAGGATGTTTTGGGTAATAGGATGCGTAAATTAATTAATTATAAATTAATTAATTTAGCATAAAACACTGAAAGTTTTATTGTTTAAAGTTAATATGAATAAACAAACTCTTTCCATTTTCGAGGCATTGTGAAAAAATTAATAAACCTGTTGTGTCTTTGCAACTCTATTAGTGTTTGTTCTCGAAGCATTTGGTAAAAAAAAAAAAAAAAAATAAAACCTTAGTGTAAAGAGTAAAAGGGTTGATGGGATGGCGGCTCTGACATAGAGGATAACTTCTATTTTGGGTTTTAATGCCGATCTCAATTTAATTTTTTTTTAAACTCATTTTTAATTTGATTTAATTTCGTTTTTATTTTTTTTAAAGGCTCCTAAAATGCCAAAATGATTTTTCAGATTATTATTTTTATATGTTTTGGGGACGATTTGCTGAAAAAATATTGCTCCTGGGTAATGTTAACCCCTCTATCTTCTGCTTTGTGCATCTAAGTATTTGATATGAAACTTATTACAAGAAAAACTTCCATGCTATTGCAGTAATCAAAGTAATAAAAAAGGATTATAAATCTAATTATCAACATAAATAGATTGAGATAAAAAAAAAAAAAACCTACAAGCCTTATAGTTTTCCACCTGCTCCAATTTATCCTGAGGAGTCCTTCAACCGCCAAATAGTATGATGCAATATTTATTTATTTATTTATTTATTAAAAGACCCATTGACCTTCCAACTTCCCCCAATAGCTGATATTTTTGATAGATTTAAGTTGATTGGTTATCGAGGTTATTGAGGATTTTCGCTCGATGGTATTTTGGCCCCTTCCTAGTCAAATTTCTGTTTGTGATACAAAAATGTCGGAAATCGGTACTTTGCTTTGGTAACTTGTGAAACTTGTAGGATATGTGCATGTCTTGTCAATAAATTTAAACTGATAGGTAATCTCACAATATAATTTCGGTGTGCAGCACAGAATGGCATAAAAGTGCACTTTCCTAAGGCTCGATCTCTTTTGTTACTTAAAAGGGTACAAGCACTTTTAGTTCTCATTTGAATGAGTCCTCTCCTGTTATTCTGTGACGTATAGTTTGGTATGATCATTGCTGGGAAAAAAAAAATAAAGAAATAGACACGCATCTGTTACGAATTGTCTGAAAAAACTTGCAAAAATTTTTGTTTTTTTTGCACATAGAAACTTGAAATTTCTGCAATAGGGCTGTTGGACATGCTGAATTTGATGTTGTAATTTTTATAAAGATCACGCTTCTTTCAGAAGGACTTTCCTCTTTTCTAAGATTACTATAATTTTCTCAGGTTCTGTAAAATTTTATTTATAATTTTAACTTAAAGTTTAGCGATTTGTGTTTAGAACCCTTAAAAGGGAGATTCTTTTGTATATTTATTTTTGTCAAAATACTGTTCTAATAAGGTGTTCTATAGGTCGGTTACTATAAGTGATACTTGTCTATCTTTACTTACAGTTCGTTAGCACGAACTGTTTAAAAGGAAAAAAATGATTGGTGAACTGCATCTGATTGTGTGCTTTCTTGCGAATTTGAGGCCAGTCCTTTTTCGCTTTCGGACTCAAACATTTTTTATTTTCGGCCGGTCCAGAGGCCGGTCCATTTTCGGACTACATAAAACAACTGTTATTATAGAGCTTGTAGAAGATGTCGAAAATATTCACAGTTCAGTATTGTTTTACAATACAATTGCAGAGTGATAAGGAAACAAACAATTGTGATTAGGAAAGCCGCTACCTGTATTTTGTCTCTAAACTTTATTCTATTTTCAGTTGTATTTCAATATTTTTTATTTTACTTTTAAATTTCTTGAAATTTTAAGAAGTAAAATATCGTTATTTTAGTTATTTTTTGAAGTGTAACAGTAAATGGCGTCTAATGCTTAAAATAGTGGTATGTTCTGTGAAGATGAAGGGGTCAATAAACAAACTTAAGAGGATATGATTGGTAAACATCAAAAATGTATACATGTGTCCTCCTAATCTTTTTGATGAACACTCAAACATTAAACGAAAAACATTCAAAGCAATTTGAAAAAAAGAGAAATTTAATAAGATCTTTAATTTTTTTTTTTTATACAGATCTTTAATCCAGTCGCTTCAGTGTTTTCATTGAAGCAACTCTATTTAACTTATGTTTTGCTTAATCACAGTAGCAACAATTGTATATATAGATATTTTTTTTTAATTCTTGGTTTTAGATTTTATTTAATTTTACGCTACTTTAGATTTTATCTTTGTTTCTTTGCGTTGAAGACGTCTTGTTTTATGCAGGTGAAATATTTGCGTCGTTTTAGTTTGTATTTGACCTTCTACTGGCCGTAGTCCTATTTGTTTTCTTCATCTTCTGATTTGTCTCTCTCTTTGGGGAAATTTCAGAAGATAACTCCACCCAGAAAGGGGATCACCCTGGTTCTGTTTTTGCCTCTCTAAATAGTGATGGACAAAGGGCCGGGGTTTCTTGTGTGCAGTAATCACTTCCATGAAATTTTCCCCCCCTCCTCCCCCCCCAAAAAAAATCTTCAAAACTCCTGGCAGCAGTACTCCCTTCGACAAAAACCTTAGGTGTACCTCTTATTCCAAGGCTAAAGGTCTGAACCAATATTCTGCTTTCAGATTTCTTCACCTTATCAAGAAGGTCAAGTTTGCCCATAACGCACTTATGAAATTCTAAACGTGTCATTTTGAAACTAAACTTGCATTCAATTGTGCTTTGGACCGTGTCACCGTGAAGGCGATTACATTCTTTAGTCAATTGTGCTGCTACTAAAAAAATTCTTTCCACATTGGCATTATGACCAAGGATTGCTTATAAGTACTGGCATACCGAAATCAAAGTCCGTTTCTTTTCCAATATATCTGTCTCTTGAAGACTTCACCATTTTTGGTGCATGTCTTATTTGTTTCAGGATTCATTACCTCTTCTTTGTTCTGTAAAATCTTTCCTTCTTTTCCTTCTCTGCTTTTCCTTCAAATTGCTGTCGACAATAACTATGACCTTTTCTTATAAACAATCTGCTGTTTGTACAACGTCCTGCCATTGCGGTGGGGCAGCAAGATTCGTCAATGAAAATATATCATATTTTGTGGGTGGACAACTCCACTCTTTAAATATTGCAAAGTCGATCTGTAATAACTATCAATTTCTTCGTCAAATTACTTAATTAAATTTGAATGCTGAACCATTGAAATTTGGCCATTTTGTCTTATTCAGTTTCAGTTTGAATGCCCTAAAATTTTGCTGTTGCACTTTCTGACAGTGCGATTTCAAGACCGTTTATGACCTATTTAACTTAAAAAATTGTTATGTTGTACAAAATACAAAGAAAATACGTTTGTATTCGTTACCCAGGGCACCCTTTTAAGTATTTTATTGTAACATTATTTATGGTTATCTTACATGCGAAGATGCAGTTTCTTGTCAAAAAACTGATTTTATTTTAAATACTGTGTTTTATTAATTACAAAAGATACTAGATATGCCAATTTTCTTTAAAATCAGCCCTTAAATATAGCATTTTTCTAGATATAGCAATTTTCTTTAAAATGGGCCCATAAATAGCTCTTTATGATGTTCCAGTGCCCCGCTACCAGTGAAGAAGGAAAAAACGGTAAAAGAGGACACTAAGTGTTTCTCATGCAAAAAAGCGATTTTTCTTCTTATTCAAGAAAGGGGACTGTAAGTTTCCTGGATAGGGTTTTTAACTATGGCGATTCCAATGGTGTATGTATTTTAGATCTGATTCGGTTTCAGAATAATGAATTTTGGGTTGCTATTTGCCGAAATTTGTTCTTTACCAGGTCGCAGCTACCGCGGCAACCAGGATTATCCGAAAAATGGCACTTACGTTTTGGCGTTTTAAACTATCTTTTTCTTCCTTTCCTGTTTTTCTATCAGGCACTGTCTATTCGATTTGTCACTTTATGCACAACAAATAAACGACTTCATATAACTGCAAGCAATATTGCACATGATTGATTGCCAGGCGTTAGCAAGTGGGTAACGGGTTGTCGGGGGAGGGGTGCTTAGGTAGAAGGGCTCGCCAGACCATGTTCCTTTCCGTTCTGCACTGTGAGCGTTTTACCCATTGCAATTGAATACTGGGACATTTTGTAGATCAACTGGAAAGACTGGGACAAAAGTTTCAAACGGGAGACATATCCCTGACTACTGGGACGGATGGCGACCCTAAACTACAGGGCAATTTTGTTTGTTAGTAGTTCTGGACAAGTGTTCGCGTTGGCATCCTCCAGATATTTCTTCTAAACAAAAAATTCCGGAAAAAGATCAAATTAGGCCGGATTTAACCCTGGAAAGTTATACCGACCACTTATTAATAATTTGTTGAATACCGGAACATACATTTAGACATCAACAGAATCCGGTGATTTTGTTTATTGGCTGTATCACAGCGGTTGACTCCACCAAGAAGTTGAATCTGGAACGAGATGAATGAAGATGGAGTACTGGATAAACTCATCAACTGTTCAAGGCGTGTTATGAATATATACTTGGAGTGGTCCAAGTCAACGATAAGATCTCCGAGACTTACCTAATTAACAAAGTAGTCTAGTAGGGGGTGAGTACACTCACGATACTCTTTAACTTTTGAATAGAGTGGAAGATGGACCGCGCAATGGTGGCATGCTGAGGAGTTGATGTCTCTCTAGATTTTGCTATCCCTGACTTAGATTAAGCCAACTATGTAGCTCTGAACGTGGATTCAGCCGCAAATGAACAGAAGATGCTTAAACAAATTCCCAGCCATTCAGCTCCTCTTGGTCACAAGGTCAATAAAGCCAAAACCAAATGCATGACAAACAACTAAAGTTCAGCTGGAACCCTGGGAATCTCCCTTGATTCAGTAGAGATCGAAATAGTATAGAGCTTCAAGTATGTACTTTTACTGATCGGAATGTGAGGTTGCTGTAAATATAAGATTGAACTTAGAATGGCATCTATGGCAGCAGTTTCACCCAGTTGAGCAAAACCCCGTGGTAGTATAAAAGCCAAGTCCATCTTTGCACTAAAATTCAAATTTATGACGTCAAATTTACTAATATCCGGGTTGCAGCGGTAGCTAACAACCTAGTAAGAGACGATCAAGTCCAATGTTTTCAGAATTTAGGACGAAATGTCGACTTACCTGGCTTTGGTACGTCCGTCGATGACTGGAAGAATAACATATGCAATTCCTGCCGGCCAATGTACTCTCGGAAGGAGTACCCTGGTGGCAAAACGTAAAACTTTATTAGCCGTAGTCTAAAGCGATCTGGAGCCCCTAGGTGGATTCCACTGACGTGGAAGAAGACTCCTCTTCTTCCTTCGAAAACTACTCTTCCCCCATGACCGAA
This sequence comes from Artemia sp. Qi Xiang Cuo, assembly GCF_049724085.1. NCBI lineage: Eukaryota > Metazoa > Arthropoda > Branchiopoda > Anostraca > Artemiidae > Artemia > Artemia sp. Qi Xiang Cuo. The sequence continues at coordinate 33,858,088 of NC_142805.1, forward strand.
ACACCCCCATTACCGAAGATGGATCCACAGATCAGGATAAAGTCTGTCAACTTTTAATCACCAAGGAGAACTGAAAGAGTTCATGCCCTGCTACAAATACAAGTAATTTGTACTTGTAATTTTGGTTTCTCACTGACGTGCACAAATTATTTATGACTGTGTAGTTTCACTCTTTAACATTCTATGCGGTCAAAAGCATGGAATGTATATGTTTAGCTTTTTTTTATGAGTGTGGTTGAATTGTATTAGGTACCGAAATTTGTCGACAAAATATCTCTATTTTCTGCGTACTCGAGCTACTGTTTTTAGTACGAGATTGAGCGAAGCGTCTCTATTAGTGTTGATATTTTTCGTTTTTTCTCTTATCTCTTTCTTCCTTTTGTCTAGGCTTCGTATTTCTTTTTGAATGACCTGTTTTCAGATAAATAAATAATGGGCCATAATACCAATAAAATAGCATGATGACTTTTGAATAATAATAGATCTTTCAATAATAATAAGTCTTTTAAACGATATGCAATGATGAAAATAATAACAAGATCAATTTTTTGGATGCCAGAATTTCTTGAAAGGCTATATTCAATTTAAAAAACAAATGTTAATGCCTTACTGGCTGCTCATTTGAAATTTTTTACATCATTAAGACATTACAATCAGGTAAAACTTCTTTACGCATTTCGTTAAGGCAAAATACTAACAAATTCTTTGTGCAAACTGCAAAATTGTATGTAATACGTAAAAACGTAGCTGTGTGAACCCAGTGTTAGGATAATTTGTAAGAACTGGGTCTATTGGGATAAAAAATTGCTTTAGAATGTGTGACTGCATTGTCGATGATGATAATGAGCTTCAAAAATGCCTGCTGTGTCATCTCGCAGTTGTGTCTTGGAGATCGTCATCATAAATCAGTATTTCCTTTGAAATGATGTTATTAGCTATTGGTGCTTATCCCCAGCCTTTGAACTTATCCCAAGATTTACTGTTTACTTTGTGTTATTGCACCAATCCAGGCGTTTATAATAAAAGCCGAGACAAGTCGGCTTATATTCATTATATAATTAAGGTTATACATCTGTAATAATTTTTCACATTAAAGGAGGCTTGAATCCACCGACTAGGCTACGGTTAGGAGTATGGACATAAACTATGAGATAATTTGGAATTTGATTTCCCAGGAATATTCAGAAATGGTGAAATATACATAGAAAACAATTTTATTGTATATAAAGGTATTAAATAAATTTGCCTATTAACTAGATTCATTTTCAATCTCTCTGTTTTACTCTTGCTTGCAGGTAAACTCTGTTAGATTTCATCCAATACATGGTACGCTAGCAACAGCCGGCTCTGATGGCCGATACAGCTACTGGGACAAAGATGCCAGAACTAAATTGAAGACGTCAGAGCCTGTGGATCAACCAGTCTCGGCTGCTGCTTTTAACCACAGTGGTCATATTTATGCATATGCTGCGTCTTATGACTGGTCCAAGGTAAATTTTTTTCATCCTAATTCATGGCCAGCTGGGTTTATATACCCTGCCCTTTTTTTGTTATTTTTTTTAAGCTGAAAATGTGTATAACAGGATTGTCTACTAGTGTTTCCACTGAAAAACAGAGTGTTCGTGGGATAAATTTTGGAACAAAGCTTGGGGATAAGGTGCCTAACTGCACTCTTCAACAATTAGGAATGAAGTAGTTCAAGTCTGCTGGATTTATTGGCCGTGAAAAGATAGCATAGATAACTTGAAAATGTTGTCAGGATGTACAAGGACTTAATTACTTTAATCACACTGTGAATGCCCTGCAAGGGAAAGAAACAGCCCGATGTCTTAGAATGAGGCAGTAGAATAATATGTTCAAAATCTTGGGGAGCAGAAAGGGTAACTTTAGAGAATCTTAGGAAGGGTGACTGCCTTCCGGGAAGCTATGAAGTTTATAGACTCCAGGATAATAATTTTAAACTTTGCAAGAACAGTTGAATACAAAACTAGAGAGTCTAAATTTTGACTATGTAGAAGATGGACGGAATCATTTTTGGAAAATAGTTTGTGAAGTAGCTGATAGTGTCTTTAGAAGGAAAGTTGGAAGCGCAGCTAGGAAAATTAGTGAAAATGCTGAACTTCAGTAGAGAGGAGGAGGGGCTTGTTAAATTTTTTTTGAGTGATAGATCACATGAAAATAAGAGAAATGTACCGAAAGTGGAGAAAGCATTAAAATATGATATAAGAAGGTGTGAAGTAGAGGCCATGAATAAATTACTGAAGATTTTGAAGATGCACCCACTCGGCATAATAATAAAATATTGCTCGTATGTTAAAAATCGAAAGGGAACACACTAAACCTGGACTTTTTACTGTTAAAAACAAGATGAATTAGTTAGAGAGATGGGCACAACATTTTGAAAACGTGATAAACTGTGATAAGGTTACAGAAAAAGATATAGAAAAGGATAAAAACTTTTTGACACTTTGAAAGTGAAGAATATTTATTTTATGAGGCAGAATTAGCTATACTAGTAAAATATTAAAAGTAACAAGCCCCAAGTTGCTGATAGTGTGGTAAATTTTTTTTCTTAATATGGCGATTGTGAAGTTAGAGATAAATCACTGAAGATTTTTAATATGATTTTTGAAAAAGGGGAAGTAGGCCTACCTAGCGATTTAAAAACAAACTAAGTTTTGAAAGTACTGTATTGTATACAAGAAACTAAGTTTGAAAGTATACAAGAGGAAAAGTTGGATACAAAGAGTTATTGAGGTGATGGCTTGTAAAAGCGTTTTTTTTTTTTTTTTTTTTTTTTTTTGCGTGTTTATTTTAAGTTCTAATTTCACTCTTTACTTCCATCAGAAGAATTTTTTTGCTTTTTTTTAAGAATACACAGTACGCGTAACGAAAGTTTCTTTTAGCTAACATACGTAATAACACAAAAACCTAGTTTAAACAGTCGTTTTTCTATTAATGATATAGTAAAATTAGTGGAGCAAATGAGGTGATATAGTAAAAAATACATAGCAAATAAGATAATTATAAACGCTGCTACTCATTTGAAATAATAGGGTTTGTTTCATTTTTTTCATGTTTGTTTCAGGGGCATGAATTTAACAATACTCAAGTGAAGCCAAAAATATATCTTCATTCCTGTTTTGATGATATGAAAGCAAGAGGAAAATAGTAGAAGAAATGGAAAAGTGATGCTGATCATTTTGTTCAAAACTTTGTATTTTTAATTACTTGTGCATTTTGAAATATAAGACTTCCTAAAGAACTTCTGAGGTTATACTGGCTTGATCAAATAAACGAAAAATCATAGAGAAAAAAATTCTCAGCCAAGCAAAATGGAATGACGGAAGAGAAAGCAGGCATTCCAGACCTCCATCATGCCGTCTTTACTGCCAATAATAAATTGGAAGGTTAGTGTTTTATTGTTAGCACTGTTGGTGGCTTCTCGGATATCCTTGCCGAAATATCTGCTGTTTCTTTTATCGTTTCCCTTTCATGCCTGAAAATTTCCCTTGTGTAAATTATCTTTTTTACTATTCGTTTGTTCGTATTTGTATATAAAAGTTCCAGCTCAATATATTTAAAACTTTAGGGTAATCGAGTTTTTTCGGATTCGAATTCGTTTGTTTAGTAAATAATTATATGTAACAAGTTGTATAAATCCGTGGACCATATAAAAATTGGTAAAATTTGTGGGTAAGGGAAGAGGTTTCTAGTACCTAAAAAAAAAAAGCAGCCACAGTCTATAACGTGGACGTGGACTATTTTCTGCCTCCTACATGAGATTACCTTTGTAAAACGTAAAATGAAGGGGACTGAAAACAAAATGAGATTTCTCGTAATTCCAAACAGTTTCTTAAGAAACCTGTTTTTTTTTTTTTTTTTTTTTTTTTTTTTTTTTTTTTTTTTTTTTGGCTATTATGGACTATGGTTTTACCAGATCTGCATTAGTGACGGGTATATTAGACATAAGCTGAATGAGACAGTAAGCTCAAGAGCCAGCCTATTGAGGACTAAATTTTGAGTTGGGTCAGGTCCAGAGGCTTTCGCGATATCTGGATTGGACAGAGATGCAAGTACTTTTGTTCTAGCCATATTCATATCTTGAATAACATTAATTGTACGCGATGAAAACTGGAACTCTAATTGCATCATCGTGAGTTATAGAGGTTATTTTTCTAAAGCTTCTGCTTTTGACCTACCAATATGTAATTTATCGCCCTTTACAAAAAGTGATGGAACAGCATTAGATTTAGCTACAGAAAGAGCCTCCTTGGTGACCTTTCACCTCCTCTTTTTAGGTGCATTTTTTTAGTTTGGATTCAAAATTTTTTTACTGTACTCTAGCTAAATGGAACACACAGACAAAACCTTTGCAAGTTTGAATAAATAAGGCCCACTCTGTGTTAGTATGTTCCTATCTTGTAAGAGTGTTTTCTTTTAACGTTAACGGCGTTTGCACTGAATGGGGTTTGTTCTGTGAATTAACCTGAATTTTCTGTGAAGGAAAAAAAAATATAGGATAACCTGAGATGCTGAAATTTCTTAAAGCAGAGCATCTTTATCAGTCTGATGTAAGACCTCCATGTCTATACTGGCAACAAACAAGAAGCCCACCCTGATCAACAACTACAATTGCAAATACTCTTCTTATGCTTCATTCTTGGGGCCACTTTTAAATTCCCATAAACTATAAGAGCCATATGGTCACTAATCACCCGGAATGATCCGGGTGATAATAATCACCACGTGATTAATCATAAATTAATCACCCGGAATGATCATAGACTATCTGTAAGACCGAAATCGGCCCGCGAGAAATTGTCAGGGCCATTATATATGTAAAACTCTAGACCATGTATGTAAAAAGCCATATGAAGAAATGAGATACTCTCAACAACTTCTCACGTTCAGTTGATCGACTGTTCAGCCAATCTGCATAGACTGTGAGAGCTGATATCTCCATGGAGGATAATACTAGGTTTTGGAACCTGTTTCATAAAGGATAGGAAATTCAATATAATTTATACTTCAGTATATTTAAAAATAATGTTATTGATAACTCTTTTTTGCCTTATCGAAAACAATAGACAAACACCCCCCCCCCCCGTCCCAGAAATGTTTTAATGAGGATATTACTGAATCTAGCAGATCAGATTTATCAGCTGATAAGGATTTTTTTTTGTTTCTTTGTATTTCATTTAAAGGCCTTTTTTATTAGTAATCTCATCTAAACTACCAAGAAATTATTTTTAACCAATTTCCTGTAGATATATGGGTTTCAGAACATAGAATAGCAGCTGTACCTAGATTTTCTCTATTAAAATTTAGATTATTCTTGATACAGTTAAAATAAGTGTATTTTTGTGTTACTAGACAGAATCAATAGGTGTAAACGAGGATAATATGATGCACCTAATACAATTGGGGTGCAGTAACTCAAAAGACGTCACATGAAACTTGACATGGTAAAGGAGAAAAAAAAATGAACAATGCGCTTAGGATTTTCAACTGCTATTAATCAGCTATTAGTACAAGGAGGTTTTCAAGGCCTCTTAAAATGCAGGAAATGAGATGCTCATATGATACAGATAAGCTCCCAATTCCAACTTGCAAGAATTTTGATAATCGAATTCAGATATGGGAAAACAAATTATTTGAAGTTATTTAACTTGTCTGAAACAGGATCTTTTGGTAAGTAATTTCTTAGACCAGACTGCGTTTACGTTTACAATTGACACGGAAATATGCTAAAAGCGGGTAAATTTTTTTTTTATAAGATACTGAAGAATAAAAACTAACTTTTTAATACAAAAATAATAATTGAAGTCCGAATATTTTGGCTTCACGTCTGGAAGCTTTTATCAATTGAAAAAAAATCGAAAAAGTTGCATAAATAAAATATACAAAGAAAAACACAGCAAAGGCGATATCAAAAAGAAACAGTGAGAAGAGAACTCACATTTAAACAAAATCCAGTATGGTAAAGTTCAAACAATACAGCAAGAAGGCAAGATGTCTGCTATATGTATGCTACTCTCCGTCCAAATTATCTTTTGATATAAATTTTCTATCAAAATAAAAGTTTTTATCAAGAAATTTTTCGTATGCCCTAGGTTAAAATCAAGTACAGGTTACGTTTTGAAAAACCTTCCATACTAATTGAGTCTAATTTCGGTTTTGGATATTTACCTAGCAATACATCAATGGTAAGCTTGGCACTTGTGGGTGAATATTCCATGACAGCTGCTGCAGGACAATGGTCTTCAGAAGAAAGTTGACTTAATCTTTATGTTTTAGAAACGAAAGCTATGAACATCATGGTGAAGAAAAGACGAATTGGATTTTGAATTAAAAAGAATATTTTTAAATTTGCTATTTTCCTAGTTGGGATAGCTCTGTGCCACGGTTTGTTGATTAGATCACAAGGGGCTCATCCCATGGGCTCCCTGTCACATGTACGCTTGTTTTGCTGTGCATTTTTTGCCTTTGACTTGCCTTGACCGCTAATATGCATGCTGCTAATTTTCCTAGAATCCTGCCAATTGCAATTATCAAATTGCTTGAGAGTGCTCATCAACCCGATTTGTACCCTGCTTTGACACTTAGTGTTGTGCCTGCTTTTGATTTATTTTGCTTGCCTGTTTTAATATTGACTGAGGCCCCCCCCCCCACCTCTGCTTGTATCTGTTTTATTTATTATTTATTTGAAAGTTTTTTTTTCCATTTTTGTGACTTGAATTTGTTGTTTTACCTGTTCATTTTTAACCTATTGGTATTTTAATATATTTGTGATGACTGACAGGACAGTTAGTGGTCCTGGCATCCCTGACCTAAATAATTGTAGTGTAAGGATTTTGGCACTAGGAGTTGAAGGTCCAAATGAGACCAGTAAGTTGTTGACATTAGGTAGTAAAACAGTTATTGCAAACAAAACTGTTTGAAGGCCTTAAAAATCATGAGTGCAGGGGCCACTATGGTTCAATGTTAGAAAGACTTGGACCAGATGGCTCTGTTATCATAATAGCTGTGAACCAATCAGTAGCTACTGCTATACTTTATATCTCAGATATAGCAGTAAATGGGTGTAAAGTAAAGTTTGTCCTTGGTCTTAGCTCAAACCTCACTTTAATCAGAAACAGAAAAGGTGTTGTGTTCATCCCCTCTGAGGAGGTCACCAATCTGGATGATTTTACTAGGGGGGGGTCCAAGGTGACAATAGAATCAAAGAAGTTAAAATGGCCTTCAAAAATCCAAGCCCATTGGTTATCCCTTTGGTTTGCACCTTCAATCAGGATGTTCATTTCCCACTGAAAATCTCTGTTTGGGGTGCAAGGTATACAGTTAAGCAGTTTATTTACCGAGCAATACAGTGCTTCAATTGTCAAGGTTTTGGCCAGCCACATGGTTTCGAATTGCCGCAAAGGCAGAAGATGTTTACTACGTACTCGACAACACACCCTGGAAGAATGTCCCCAATCCAAGACAGTAAAAGAAGATCAGGTACACAAGTGCCCAAACTACAATGGTGACCAATCCCTTAACTCCAGAAAGTGCCCAGTACTCATGGAGACGAAAGCTATTATTACTTATTCTTTCACTAATAATCTCCCATTGAGGACTGCTGCTACGGTCCTGAAGAACGAACTTCCAAAATATACAAAACATCTCCCCATGGCCCATACAGACTCTTTTCCTCCTTTGACGTCTAGCCACCTACCATTTGAGGACCTGAACAAGAAGTACAGACCATGTTTGAAGGTGTTGCAAGGCAGATCTCTGGTCTGACCTAGATTATAATGTCACTTTACAAACTAATCACAAAGATACTGCCACCCAATTTTGAAAATGCAGCCCTTAACCTGACTAACAAAGTTGAAAACCTAAACAGAGAAGGATCAAGCCCTATAGCCAGTAATGTCCCTTCAGATACCAGTAGCCCTGGTAAACTTGAAAGAAAATGTAAAGGAAAGGAAGCTACACCTAGCCCAGAAGGTGCTGAGAATAAGCTACAGAGACCAAGGCTAGCCCTCTCTCACACCAATGAATTTCGGAATTTCAAAATGTTTTAGTCAGGCATGCTCCTGATATTTTCTACTTCAAGAGACATTTTTAAAACAGGGGTATACTGGTCTCTAACCTTCTATATTTCCCGCGGAAAATCCACCCCATGAAGATTCTCCAAAATTTCAGCATACATCTTCGGGATTCTTTGCAGGTTTGAATTCTTTCATCTATAATTGATTTTACTTATGCTTATCTTACATCTTACCCAGGCATCTTTTCTGCAAGAATTCACTTCCGGCTCCCGAGTCAGTTATGTGTGAATGATTACCAACTGAGAATGAAAAGTTCACAAAAAATGATGCTATAGTGAAAAGTTTGAATTTTGAATGTTATCAAAGCTAAACTAGCCGATCAGACAGGGTGAATTTTCTCAATCTAAAAATTCTGTCAAGGAAATAGCTATCTGTCACAGATAACTAGCTTAATTGTAACTATACACGCATAATATATATATATATATATATATATATATATATATATATATATATATATATATATATATATATATATATATATATATATATATATATATATATATATATATATATATATATATATATATATATATATATATATATATATATATATATATATATATGTGTGTGTGTGTGTGTGTGTGTGTGTGTTTGTGTGTATAAAATAATAACAAAAGGCCAACTTTCACTTACCCTTTCACGGTTACATGAAAAGGGTCTATTTTCATTCAAAGGGTTGTTTTTAAGGTTTTTCTTTTTTATTTATTTTAGTGGTTGTTTTTTTATATTTAGTGGTTGTTTTTACGGTCTTTTATTTTTGCACTGAGGACGGCTGAGCGGAGGTTTTAGTGGTTGTTTTTTACGTTTTTTTGTATTTATTTTAGTGATAGTTTTTTAGGGTCTTTTAGTTCTATCTTTGCCCTGAGGACGACTGAGCAGAGGTCTCGGCTGAAATATTTACTTTGTATTTCTGATCTTCACTCGCTGGAAATATCCTCGTTTTCTTCTGCTTGAGTTTTTTCTCACCTTGTCATGCTTTACCAGTCTTGTCTTAGAAGTTATTTACTATAAGTTTTGAAATTTGCCCAATGTTTACATATAGTATTTGTTATTAGAAAGTATACAGATATTTTTCAGGAGGGGATTTTCTACGCGGAGAATATTATGTAGGAGGAAAGTTTCCAGGGGTGAACTTTAAAAGGTAAATTTTACACTGGGATCTGACAGAATTTTTATACGAAATTCTTTTATTAATCTTATTTCCTCTTTGGCGACTCAATTTTACACGTGTTAATGTTCTAGAGGAACTGCATGGGGGAAATTTTCAGTGGGGTTGGAATTTTTGGGGGATTTTTCCGTGTGGAGGTTCTCAGCGGGAGAAAATCTCAATGGAAAAATTATCCATGGGAGGAAATCTCTATTGTGGGGAGTGTTCTGCGGAAGAAACTTTCCACAGGGGGAGGGATTTCCAGGATTTTTTTGCATGGAGGGGGGGGGGTCTGGTAAGACTTGAAAACGATCAGAAATTAAGTCAAAACAGGTCTGTTTTGAAATAAAATTTTTCTTAGTAGAATTTTTCAGGTGAAGTTGTCCGCAATACATTTTCCAGAAGAAGGGGGATTTTTAGCGAAGAAGGAATTGTCCGGGGAACTTCCCGGGGGATGATTTGACAAAGAAGGGAGTATCCAGAGGAATTCAACATGGGGGGAAGAGTTTCCCAAGAAGAGGGAGGTAGATTTTCTAGCATTATCTTAAAAATGAATAGGAGTTAAATGAAAAAAAAAGTTTTTCAGTTGAAAGAAAGGAGCAACAATAAAAATTAAAACGAACAGAAATTATTCCGTATATGAGGGGAGGGTCTTCCCCTTCCTCCAAACCCCGCTAAAGTTTGAACTTTTGTCCCCATTCTTTAGGACAGACTTTTGAAACACAAGGACTCTTTTTTGTATTGTTAATCAATAACACTACAAAGATCTGTGGCCAAAAGAAAATTTGACTTCAGTGAACATATTGTTACAAATAAGATGCAAAAAAAACCTAAATGTAGCTGGCATGCTTATTATGGCTCGAAAGTACCTCTAAGATATAATACAGGGAGCTTCAGGGAGCTCGTAGACTGACAAGTGCACTACAATTTCCCAATAGAACTTGTTCCATAACCAGGTACTCTTTAAGCTCCCTCTTTGGAAAATTACCACCTTACCTGTAGCTGTTACCTTTGGTGACCCTGCTTTTAAGCTTTCATCTTGAACGGGCGGTCTGTGACCACCTTCTTTAGCTCCTTCTGGGCACTCTGTTAGCATCCACTTTTGCTTTTTCCCTTTTTTGTGTTTTTAGAGGGAGTTAGCACCCCTTATAGTGATACCAGTACCTATAGTTGTGGATTTTATTTGCCACTGAATGCTTTATACATTGCAGGTCCAGGTCTCTGCCAGTTTTTGAAAAATTCCAAAACTGGTAGTATTTTATAAAATTATCGACAAAATTTGCAATCTGTAAAAAATTGTTGCCACTCCTGGGAATACAACCAACCTTAGTACTCATCTGAAGACATACCCCAAATAACAGTTTCAAAGCATAAAAGGCGGCACATCAGCAGGGGGTGCCATTGTTATCCCTGAATCTGATTCGTGTCAATTTGATGATAAACAGGTTTCTAGTTCAATCGTCACTTCAAATAGTCAAAACTCAAGCAGACCATTGAGCTAGGATAGTGACCCTACCCAAGCTCTTTGCGACAGGAGTTACAAGACTGACCAGGAAGAACCAAGTGCAAAACAACCAAGAATTCATTCAATTTTACCGACAAAATATAGTGCAAAGCACCCTAAAACAGTGAGACTAAACAAGCTGGTTATGAAATTTATTGCTAGATATATGCAGCCCCTCTCTGTCGTATCCGATCCTGGGTTTATTGATCTGGTGCAGGGTCTTGTCCCCAATTATACTCTGCCATCCCGAGCTAAATTGACAAGAGATCTTCTACCAGAAATGTATACTGTGGAGAAAATAAAACTGGAAGGGGCTCTAAAAAAAGTACGACATGTTTCCCTTACCACAGATATATGGACCTCCCGGTCAACTGAGGGTTTCATAGCTGTCACTGCCCATTTCATGAATGAGAAAGGCTGGCTCTGTAGCAATGTGCTCGCTACTACGAAAAATGAAGAGGTTGATCAAGGAAAAGGTTGTTGCTGTAGTAACTAATAATGTTACAAATTTAGTTAGGGCCGTAAAGAATGCTGCATCCCAAGTAGGTACAGGATGGACACATGTTTCGTGCTTCGCACTTACTCTAAATTTGATTGTGGGGGGGGGGGGGGTGCTATTAATGATATTGCTGAATTACTGTCTCTCGTCCAAAAGGCTAGAAATATTGTCAACATGAGACGTAGTGCTGTAGCTACCGACAAGTCGCGCCAGGTTCAAGTCTCTATTAATAATGTTTGCACAAAAAACTAAAACCTGATGTGACCACTAGGTGGAACTCGCTTCGCACTATGTTGCGTAGTCTACAGGATTTGAAAGAGTCGGTAACAAGTTTGCTTGCGCTTCTCGGTATTGTGGACCTCCTACTCACTGAGTAAGTGGGGTGTTATTTCAAACGTGATTGCGGTGCTTACACCCTTTAAAGAGGCAACTATTGAGCTCTCTTCTAAAAGCTATCCTCCATCTCGAAAGTCCTGCCTTTGTCTAAGATTTTGAGACGCCACCTTGTTCAGGTAGATTTTAGTGGATTCTCAGGCTGATGAGCTTCGAAAGGCTTTGCTGAATAAAATGCATTGTAGGTTTATAAGCCTTGGTCAAGTCACACCTATCGCAATTGCTACATATCTTGACCCGTGTTTCAAGAAAATGTAATCTTCACCTGACGATCTTCTACAAGTTGAGAGCAAAATTGCAAACGAGATAGATTTGGCCTTGCTGGCTGCTGAATCTCGATCGGAAGATGCAAGTACCATCGCAGTGCATGCAATGCAGTCATATCAGAATCAAACTAGTTTGTGGGGTTCACACGATGAAGTCCTTATAGTCAATGCACGACATGCTTCGACAGCAACCGGATATATCATGGCTCTGCAAACTTTTAATAGTGAGCCAATAGTTTTAAGAGAAACTTGTCCACTCAAGTGGTGGAAGTCTCGTGCTATGGGGTCCCAAAAACACTTATACGAAGTTGCAATGAAATTCATGTCTGTGCCCGCTACCAGTGTCCCTTTTGAAAGAGTGGTTTCCAAGGTTGGTCACGCAATCACTGAACGGCGGAACCGACTCTCAGGGAAAAACATTGACATGCTGATGTTTTTGAATAGCCAGTAGCTAATTTTTCTCTTTTCCTGAGCCCCAATAATTCCAAATCAGGGTTTTTGTTATATTCATTTATGTAATCGAAGTTTATTTTTATTGTTTGATTTTATATTATTTGGATTTTGAAAAAAAAAGTTATACAAAATACGCTTTATTTACCATTTTGCGTTACTGAACTTCGGCAAATCCATGAGATAGCAACAAAACTGATCAGAAATATCAATATCGATACATCAAATATCGAAAGAAAAAATATCTATTAATCAAATTATCGCCCAACACTACCTTTCAGCTCTCACAATCTTTGTAAATTGGTTGAAAAAGTAGAACGACTGATCGCGAGAGGTTGCTGTTGGAGGATCTTACTATTTTGTATGGCTTTTTACATAGAGTGGTCTAGAGTTTGACACATGCAGTGGCTCTAGCGATTCCTCTAGGCCCGATATAATTCTTACAGATAGTCTTTGATCATTCTGGGAGATTAATTCTCATGTTAGTGACCATATGGCTCTTATAGCTTATGACAATCCAAAAGTGACCCCATTAATAAAGCATAAGCAGACAATTACCAATTATAGTTGTTGATTGGGCTGGACTTTACGAAATTTTATTATCTGAGGTTATTCTACATTTTTTTTCCTTCAAAAAAAAATCAAGTAGTCAACGGGACAAAAACCATTCAGTGCAAAAATCATCATCGTTAGAAGAAAAGGCTCATTCAAGAGGAGGATACTAACACTGATTAGAACTGGGCCTTATTGCTAAAGCTCGTAAAGGTTCTGTCTGTGTGTTACATTTAGCTAGAATATAGTACAGACAATTTTGAATCCAAACTAAAAAGCTTTAGCAAAAAACCTTTTCCTTGCCTCTAAACATTGGCATATTTATGGGGGGTTAAGCATAGCAACGGAGAGGTGAATTCAATCAGCCAAGCTTCAAACGCAAAAGGCGGAGTTTTTAGCATTTTTTTTTTCCCTCTCTCTTAATACCTGAAATAAAGTTAATACATTGCTCTAGAACAAAGGCGGCCATTCCAGACGATTTCGTTATGAACCCCATATAAAATTATATTTCCCCATAGTAGATTTAGACCCCCCATAAATTTGGAGTAAAACATTTAAACATCATTAATCATTATTATTGTATTTACTATTACTTTTACATAATTTGGCCTTATATTTTGTAGAAGTGTGACGATTGCCGGCGGTCAGAAAAATTTCCAAGACAAGTCACATGTGGCCTGCGAGTTGGCCCTCCCTGCTCTACACAATCAGTAATTAACGATTTAAATATACTTCTGGCCAGGGGCGCAAAATAGGTTGATCTGATAAAAAAAAAATTAGGGGGGGGGGGGGCGCGAAATAGGTTGATCCCATAAACTTACGTTATGAGCAAGTTTAATTAACGCAAACTTCAGTTAATTAAGTAGATTACACTACTTTAGACTACGCTAGGGGGGGGGGGGGCACCTCCTCGCCCCTCCCCTGGATCCGCCACTGCTTCTGGCTTTATCATCTTTGGCTACTACAAGAGTCCAGACCAGAAAACTATTTTTAAGTTTTTTCAGCTTTCTAGTTCAGTACAATCGTTTTTATCTCCCTGATTTCCATTTTTAGGACCGTGTTTTCATCCCTAACAATGTTATGCGAGGATGTTAAGCTGTTCATGTCAACCACGATCAATTCGATCTCAATTTCATCAACAATCCGGTTCCAAAGTGGTTCCAATTAAGAGCCTAAGTTTCTTTTTGTTTCTGTCGATTAAGACAGTTTATGTATGAGCTAGGGATTTCCAATTGACTGTGTCAGTGGAGTCAAATTAGGTTAAAAACAGCGATTATAATACTTTTCTTTCATTGTTGATTTTTTCCGGCCTTACCCATTCCGATGCTAATTCATCTAGTTCAATTTATTAGGATATAATTCTAATACGAAAAAAAAAATTGGATTCCTAATTGATTCAAGAAAGCGGGACTCGATGCTATTTGTTCAAATTCATCCAATGAACTAATTGAGTAAACTTCTGTAATTCTTGCTGTGGGACCAAAGAACGTCTCATTTATCACTGGTTACTCGAGCATCGACAAATCAAGCCATAAGGGCATCAATTTTTGGCAATAGTCCTGCTAAATCCATCAAAAAACGTCTTAACATGGCAGCTAAGTCGATATTCTAAAGGCATACTTTCACTAACAAACTTGTAGACAAAAATATTAATCAGAAGGCTGCGCCCACCGATCGGTAACCACATTGGGAAAGCTTCCAAATGAATTAACCCCCCAGAATGCCACTTTTCAAACCCATTAAAAGGGAGTTTCGACTGCTTTGTAGGGTAGATTGAATTCAATATATGAGAATTACAAAAACTACGAAAATATCAACTTTTGTTTGTGACACAGAATTTGAAAAAAAAATGAAAGAAAAACTGTACTAGGCTAAGAGGTTGGTAATCCCTAAGAGGGGAGCTCCCTAGAGCAATCTGTTCACTATTCCCCAGAATCAAAGGACAAATTGTTAAAATGCACTCACAATTGAATATTTCCAAAAAATGATAATATATATATATATATATATATATATATATATATATATATATATATATATATATATATATATATTATATATATTATATATATTATATATATATATATATATATATATATATATATATATATATATATATATATATATATATATATATATATATATATATATATATATATATATATATATATATATTCTTTTGCACTCTCCTCCCCCTGAAGGCTTTGAACCAATTTGAACAAGTTAAGTACGTTATAAAAGAAACCCTTTCTAGGCCCGTTCTTTTGCACTAAGATTTCACATCTTTCTGCAAAGATTTCTGTTCTTTTAATTCATCTTTCTTCTAAGATCTTACAGCTCACTGATGTTAGCAAAAAGGTGAAAGATGTCATCCTTCAACCATATAGAACAATGACGAGAGAACTTTGATGATACACTCATGATTGTTCTTAGACCGCTGATCAGAGCAGAATGATAAAAAATGTTGGCAAAAGAACGCCATAAGATGTAAGATCTTAGTGCTAAGATTTCGCTTTTATGGGTTCTTTGTCAAAAGATGTAAGATCTTAGCACATAGATGAGTAAAAGAACGGCCCTACTGTCTTAACAATATGTAGCGAAACACAGCGTGTTGCTTAGCTTATGCATTGCTCAATAAAGAAATCTTGCTCTTTATTCTGCTCTTTTTTACAGTATATAGCGAAACACAGTGCGTTGCTTAGCTTATGCATTGCTCAGTGAAGAAATCTGCTCAATTGCAAAAATCGAATATTTATTTGACTTAAAGCGCGCTTGACACATCACAAAAATGCAAAAAGAAAGAGAAGATTTATCACTCTTCCTCGGCTACACTCTTCCCAGAAAAGAGACCTTTTCGTTCTTCTGAATCCTTCTGTAAAAATACACAATAAATTTTGATTTTTCTTTTCATTTACAAAAGAAGTACAGATGAAGCATAGCGTACATGTTTAAATACGAATATACTTTGCCTAGATTATCGAGTTTGCTAACATTAAAAATGGAAACCGTTCTGGCCAAATTCAGCTGATACCAATGTAGTTACTACAATCTCATCAGCTTTTTTAAAAGAAGCATAATTAAGATTTTTTTTAAGATCAATAGGTAGCCTCCTTTCTTTTCATTAAAAATCATTTTGATAATTTTTAGCATATAATTTCTAACTATGTAGCCACCATAATTCAAAAATATATTTACTATAGACCTACTACGAGGTGCCAGTCTGTATTTTTTTTTTAATTTTCTCAAATACTAAAAAAAATAAAATTAAAAAAAAAGTTTTTCAAAGAAAGGTAAAAAGCCATAATAAAGCTTAAGACGTGTGTGTACTATTATAAATTGCCTAAGAAACGATCTATTTAGGTCAGAAGTTTGATAAAATTCGTTAAGAACGTAAATTTTGAAAAAAAAAGATTCATGTGAGTGACGTCATATTTATCAATTTACTCGAAAAGCATATATACGTCATATTAGCCTCAGTAGGGGTTTTATCATTTTTAGTTTCAATTATACAGGCAAAATTGCACATGAAACATATATACATTAAAAATAATTAAAAAAATTAGTAACATATAAATTAGTAGGATGGAATTAGTAGGAAACATATATACATTAAAAATAATTAAAAAAATTAGTAACATATAAACTGTAGGATGACGTTTGTTGCAACTGAGATTGGTTATTTACTATATACTATAATTAACAAAATAAACCTTATTATTCTGAAACAGTAAGAGACGAACCTGAAACAATCAAGCAACTAATTAACACGAATAAAATTTCTTGTTAAAAGATAAACGTGCATAAATATTGCATTCACTTATCAATCCCTTTGCATCTATTCAAAATATTGTAAACAGTAACCTTTTCAATGTGATTATATGCAACTTATTTTTCATAAGTCTCCGATGGTACAATAGTAAGTATATTAGTGGTTATGATAGCTGGTATTCATCGAGATTGGCAATAAAAATGCAGTTTTTAGTACAATTTATATAAAAGTTTTTGATTTAATGAAGTTTTGTTTTCTAATTAAAAAGGCCACTAAACTTTTAATTTCCGTTCGAATGAGCCCTCTCGCGACATTCTATGACCACTGGGTCGATACGATCACCCCTAGGGAAAAAGGTAAATAAACACGAATTCGTGATCTTTCTTCTGGAAAAAATACATTTCACACTTTCAAAGAAAGGAGCTTGAAACGTCCACAGTATGGTTTTCTGATACGCTGAATCTGATGGTGTGATTTTCATTAAAATTCTCTGGTTTTTAGGGGGTGATTTCCTCTTTTTGTTCGAAAATAAGGCAAATTTTCTCAGGCTCGTAACTTTTGATGGTTAAGACTAAACTTGATGAAACTTATATATTTAAAATCATCATTAAAATCCGATTATTTTAATTTACTTTAAATATTTTTCTCAATTACAAAAGGCCTTGATGTGGCAATTTCCTTTAAAATGAATTATTAACCAGCTCTCTATGATGTTCAGTGCCCAGCTATGTTAGGAGAAGGAAACAAACAGAAAAAAACATGCTGTCGATGGAAAATATCGTGCTTGCAGCCACTTTCCTGGTTTTTTAAGTCAACGGATTTTCCTTGCTGTTCAAGCCAAGGGACTGTAATTTTCTTTTACAAGGGGTTTCGGACACTTGGTTCTATCAATGTACGTTCTAGTTAGATCTGACACCACTTTTAGGAGTTATGAGCAATTGCATTTCTTTTTATGGTACGTGATCGTCTCTTACTAGGTTGCCGTTACCGCTGCGACACTAATCTTTAGAGTAATTTAAAACAAAAAAATTTTTGTCGAAAAACTGCATTTTTCTATAGCTCTGTTTTGAAAAATGTTATAATTATCTTCCTGCATACCAAAATTAAAATAAGACTTTTACCACTATAAATTGCCTAAGAAACGATATTTAGGTCAGAAGTTTGATAAAATTCATTAAGCCTTAATTTTGGAAAAAACGATTTATGTGAGTGACGTTATATTTACGAATTTACTCGAATAGCATATATACGTCATACTTGCCTCAGTAGGGGTTTTGTCGTTTTTAGTTTCTATGATACAGGCAAAATTGGACACGAACTTATATACATTGAAAATAATTAAAAAAAATAGTATCATAAAAATTAGTCGATAATGTACCGATGATCTGAAGTACTTGAGAAGATCTTCCCTTGGGCTATGTAACAACTGGGATATGTGTAGATATTATAGAAATTCCCTTGCGGAATGCGGGAATGAACCTGAAATCCCCCGATCGGGAGGAACGGTTAGCGCCACTGCACCATCACATGGGTAACTAATTGTATTATTGTATATAAGTTTTGGTTAATTGGGATAATCATAAGCTCCTATCTTTAATCACTTCAAATTGTCCTGCTGGCTTAAAGCTTCGCTTAGGTGCATGGATTGTAAATAACACGAAAATGTTGTCAAAATTGTTTAGGTGGAACTTCTCTTTGAATACTTTCCTTTTTTAAGGCGTTTTTAATGGAATTGAACTACAAAGCATACCATTAGACTAATATGAAGGATGAGTCTAGTTAATTATTCCTACATAGAGGTTTCAGACAAGGCGGTTCTAATGGTGTACTTTTTGTTTTGATCTGACTCTATTTTTAGGAGTTATGGGTTATTATATTTCTTAGTATCGGACGCGATCGCCTCTTACTAGGTTGCTAGCTACCGCTGCAACCCGGATTAACATATTTATTTTAATGTCTTAGATGTAATTATAGTGAAATTGTAGGATGACGTTTGTTGCAACTGATATTGGTTCTTTACTATATACTATAATTAACAAAATAAACCTGGTTATTTTGAAATAGTAAGAGACGAACATCAAACAATCAAGCAGCTGATTAACGCGAATAAAATTTCTTGTCGAAAGATAAACGTGTATAAATATTGCATTCACTTATTACGTCATATATGGTTATACGAAGAAAATCAATCCCTTTGCATCTATTCAAAATATTGTAAACAGTAACCTTTTCAATGTGATTATATATGCAACTTGTATTTCATAAGTCTTCAATGGTACAATGGTAGGTATACTAGTGGTTATGATAGCTGGCATTCGTCGAAATTGGCAATAAAATGCAGTTTTTAGTAGATTTTTTTTGAAGTTTTTAATTTAATTAAATTTTGTTTTCTAATTATAAAGGCCACTAGAACTTTTAATGTCTGTTCGAATGAACCCTCTCGCAACATTCTAGGACCACTGGGTCGGTACGATCATCCCTAGGGAAAAAGGTAAATAAACACATTCGGGATCTTTCTTCTG
The DNA here is from genome assembly GCF_049724085.1 of Artemia sp. Qi Xiang Cuo. Taxonomy (NCBI): domain Eukaryota; kingdom Metazoa; phylum Arthropoda; class Branchiopoda; order Anostraca; family Artemiidae; genus Artemia; species Artemia sp. Qi Xiang Cuo. The sequence continues at coordinate 33,877,292 of NC_142805.1, forward strand.
GCTAAAAATACAACATTTCACAGTTTCGCAGATAGGAGCTTGAAACCTCCAAAATAAGGTTCTCTGATACGCTGAATCTGATGGTATGATTTTCATTAAGATTCTCTGGTTTTTAGGGGGTGTTTTCCTCTTTTTTTGAAAACATGGCAAATTTTCTCAGACTTTTGATGGGTAAGACTAAACTTGATGAAACTTATATATTTAAAATCATCACAAAAATCCGATTATTTTAATTTATTTTAAATATTTTTTTTCAATTACAAAAGGCCCTGATGTGGCAATTTCCTTTAAAATGAACCATTAAACATCTCTCTATGATGTTCAGTGCCCAGCTATCTTGGGAGAAGGAAAAAACATGTGAGTGAAGTCATATTTACATATTTACTCGAAAAGCATACACACGTCAGATTTGCCTCAGTAGGACAAAATTGCACATGAAACATATATACATTGAAAACAATTAAAAGAATTAGTAACAAAAAAATTAGTCAGAATTATCAATGTCAGAAGTTCACTTGCGGAGTTCGGGATTGAACCTGAATTCCCCCGATGAGTAGGATCAGTTACCTCCACCACACCACCAGAAGGGTAACTAATTGTATTGTTTTATAAGTTTATGTTAATTGAGAGAATCATAAGTTCCTAACTTTAATCACTTCAAATTGTCCTGTTGTCTTAAAGCTTCGCTTAGGTGCATGGATAGTAAATGATACGGCAATGTTGTCAACATTGTTAGGTGGAACTTCTTTTTTGAATATTTTGCTTTATAGGGAGTTTTGAATGGAATTGAACTACAAAGCACACCATTAGACTAATATGAAGGATGTGTAGTTAATTATTATACACAGGTTTCAGACAAGGCGGTTCTAATGGTGTACTTTTTGTTTTGATCTGACTCTATTTTTAGGAGTTATGGGTTATTATATTTCTTAGTATTGGACGCGATCGTCTCTTACTAGGTTGCTAGCTACTGCTGCAACCCGGATTAATGAATTTATTATCATATCTTATATGTAATTAAACTAAAACTGTAGGTTGACGTTTGTTACAACTGAGATTGGTTCTTTACTATATACTATAATTAACACAATAAACCTGATTACAAAAAGGAAAAAGTCTAAGACTTTTTCTTCTTTCAAATAGTAAGAAACGAACCTCAAACAATCAAGTAGCTAAGGAAGTCCAATGTATGCAATGGTTTGTTATTCCAATGATCGCCTTTTAATTTAATCATCTATATAGTGATTCCTTTTATTACTTCAGTTACTATGGGCTACAACTCGTTCCTTAATGTAACTTCTTCTTAAATCAAGATGTATTGTTAATGGATATAGTTTTTTCACCTCTTATGCTGAGATGTCCAACTGGTAGTTGGCATTTAACATAGCTTAAGGAAAATTCATCATCTATATAATGATTCCTTATAATACTTCAATTACTATGGACTACAGTTCGTTCTTTATGTAACAAAAATAACATACAACTTCTTGTCGAAAGATAAACCCGTGTATAAATATTGCATTCACTTATTACGTCATATTTGGTTATACGAGAAAAATCAATCCCTTTGTATCTTTTCAAAATAGTGTAAACAGTAACCTTTTCAATGTGATTATATGTAACTTATTTTTCATAAGTCTCCGATGGTACAATAGTAAGCATAATAGTGATTATGATATTTGGCATTCATCAAGATTGGCAATAAAAATGCAGTTTTTAGCGGAATTAAAAAAAAATTTAATCTAGTTAATTTTTTTAACTAAAAAAGGCACTAGAACTTTTAATTTCCGTTTTAATGAGCCATCTCGTGACATTCTAGGACCAGTGGGTCGATACGATCACCCCTGGAAAAAAAGACAAATAAACACGCATCCGTAATCTTTCTTCTGGCAAAAAATTAAAAATTTCACAGTTTTGCAGATAGGAGCTTGGAACCTTCTTAATAAGGTTCACTGATACACTGAATCTGATGGTGTGATTTTCATTAAGGTTCTATGACTTTTAGAGGGTGTTTTCCCCTTTTTTTCGAAAATAAGGCAAATTTTCTCGGGCTCTTAACTTCTGATGGGTACGACTAAACTTGACGAAACTTGAGAGAGATTAATTGAGATTGAGTGAGATTGAGCGACAATGAGAGAGATTGAGAGATTAAGAGAGATTGAGTGAAATTAAGAGAAATGATGATATATTTGAAATCATCACGAGAGTCGTGTTTTTTTTTATATCTATTGGTATCAAAATTCCGTTTTTTAGAGTTTCGGTTACTATTGAGACGAGTCACTCTTACTATGCAGTTCGTTACCACGAACTGTTTGATCATATATCACACTTAAGAAAAGGTGTTTTGCCTTTCCTTAGCTGTATACAGTAAAGAAACGAACCCAAGAGAATCAGGTAGCAGATTTACTCAAATATGACATGATACCCAATATAAAGTAATCTGATATGCGAAGATGCAGTTTTCATAGAACAATTGTAGGTTATCTAAATACCATTCTTTGCGAATTACAAAAGCCAATTACAATTTCCTTTCAAATGAGATCTTAAAAAGCTCTCAAAGATGTTTCAGTGCCCGGCTAGCAGCGGAGGAAAAGAAAAAGAAATAAGAGCGATTTTGTGATAAAGTAAGAATATGTGATTTTGCAAAAACTGCAAAAAAAAATGTTTTATTTTGCTGCTCAAGACAGGGGACTTTGTTTCCTGTAGAGTTTTCAGCCATGATAATTCCAATAATGTACTTTTTGTTTCTATCCGACGCCAATTCTTAGGGCTGTGGACTATTTTTTGATGTTCCCATAATTTTGTTTTGGAAAGAATATTTTACTACAAGACAGAGCAAGATCAATTACCACTCCTGAATCAGCTACAAACGGTAATTTTTTCTCACTAGCCAGAGTTTTTTAAACGCATTTCTAAAATTTTGGTTACTATGCGTCGCGGTTTCTTTTTTTCTAGATTACAGCTACCGCTGCAACCATGATAGTCAGAGTTAGTGGGGATGAAATTTCCCATGCCTCCCGTCTCTCCTCCAGAACACTCGTCTTTAAAAAATATTTTTGTATTTTCAACAACTGGCAAAGGAACCATTACTTGTGCAACGGATCGATAAATAAAACAACTTACCGTCACACAAATTCCATGTTTAATGGCTAAGGCTCTCATTACTTCAACCTTCACTAACCGCTGATACTCCCTTCCCTGTTCTCTTGTAGTTTCAAAAGTGACTACCCTCTCATCAATGACGTGCTCTTTTAAGACAAGTTCTTCTGAATTAATTCGTGCAGAAATTTGACCTTTTTGAATCAAGGGGATGAGCTCCAATTGCAGGTCACTAATAGTTGTATTAAAAGCTGAGGCCATTATGCGCAGATCAGCACTTGAATATGACCTGTTATAATACATAACATAAGCACAAGCATGCAAGTTAAGAAATACTAGACACAACGCATCATACATATACAAAAGAGGGCAGAGAACAAGAGTATGTTCACCTAAAAGTGGTCTGAGAAACCACACCTCCTTTGAAAATTATTTAATTAATTATATTTGGATATCCAGGCTATACGCGATGACTGATTGGATCGCATCGCAATTTAAGGTATGACTAGTCGGAATATAAATAAAATGAAGAACCAAAAGTTTTGAATATACAAGAGGATTTTGGTGATAGCAAAAAGAGGCATAAGAACTAATAAGATAGTTCTCAAAGGAGCCTCAAATCTTTCCTGTGCTCGAAAATCTAGGAGGGGGGGGGATATAGAAGATTGGCACATATCCCTTGCCCTTAATTTACAACCCTGTTTAAAGGTGCTCTCATGCAAAATTTGCAAACTCGTATGCAAAATTTAGCTGCTTTCTTCAGTTTTGATATTTGAAGTGCTAAACATTCTCTTGGAAATGGAGGGAGCAGAGGGGAGGGGTAATCTAGGG